>NC_068400.1:27433333-27617652 GCF_023724105.1 Carassius gibelio
TTGTAGTAAAAGCTGTTTTGCACAGAAATTCATTGCAGCCGGCTTTGTTTTTTATGTTTATTTGTGAGTAGGTATTGTATGAATAACATAAGTCAACGTAGTTTTACACACACACACACACACACACACACACACTTTGTACTAAAGGTAAATCAAAATAATGATGTCACTGTCTAAGCAGAGGGATTTGTGCAACCCTATGGAATATAGTCGACACATGAGAAATGAGGTAATAATCAATATTTCAGAATAATTCAAACACAGATATTGGTGTGTGATATCTGAGCTTTAATTATTTGACTACAAATCTCACCTCATAATACCTCCCAGTAATTATTTCCAGGATAAACTGAGATGCTCCCAAGCTGGCTTCTTAAAACTGACTAAATATTTAAAAAGAGCCAAAAGAGCCATTCTTTTGAACGGCTCTTTGAAAGGAACGGATCGCGAAGATCCGGATCCCCTCAAAGAGCCATAAATCCCATCACTACTTTGCACATGTGCAGCAGAACTGAAGTGACCATTTGCGAGATGCAGCTTGCACACGCACTTTAGGTGTGAGTCAGACAGCAAGACAAGACGGTAAAAACATTTTTTTTTGCAACTTATTGCACTTTTAACGTCAAACAGTTCTCAGCTATGTGCGTCAAACTAAAACTTTGGCCTTTTGCAACGTTTGATTTAAGTAGCCTATCATTAATGTGATTCAGATATCGCACACCCTTGCGATATGCATATTGCGATATTTAAATTTGCGATATTTCAATAATATCGATATATTGTGTAGCCCTAGTGGGTGGGATTATTCACATGTTGTTATACTTGCGCTGCCTCCACTGACTCCTGAAAAAAAAAAAACGTTTTTATTCCGCGTCACCCCATCAAGCTCTCGCTGGATCCGCTCCTCTGCTATCAACGAGATGAACATCTGTACTTCTGCATCAGACAATGAAACTTTTTGGTTTAAAAAAAAAAAAGGTATGCTCATTCAAAACCGCAATGTTCGATCCTTCTTGCTTAATGGCAATGCACTCCTTAAGAGCATTATCGCCAACTACTGTATGAAATGTCAAGTAAACTTAGGTAATGAGTTTTCTTTTTATAAATAACTAAAAGATTTGGTGACTGTTTCATATTCTCTCCAATCTATGGCGCACTCATATCACATGCTAGTGCTGCATGTTCAGCTCCTCTAACACTCACAATTAGCTCTTCATGGCCCAGATTAGTTAAAATACTCCCATCCACACATTTCATAATCTAGATCCTAAACCTGAGTCATATATATGTTTAATTAGTGCTCTGTATACCTGTCTATCCATTAAACCTTTTCCTAAAATGTCTTCATGTGTCAGTCTCTTTCCTCCCCATATTGGCTAAATAATATGTCACGGTATACACTATATTTATTTTCAGATACACCACATACATCGCATAACCCATTTTCATGTAAACCCATAAGTGCTAGTGTTGATTTCAATCCTGTATGTCCCTGTCTTAATCTAGACAGCCACACCGTTCGATCCTTCACTGGTCGTGCTGATTTAAATCTAGTGATTATTTTGTGTTTGTGTCACACGTTCAGTGACGCAGGTACTGACGAATCTCTCAGCCAATCCGTGAAAAGAATTTACACATCATATTTTGGTACAGTTCACTTGGAACCGAGGTGGTACTGAAAAAAGTACTATGTACCAGTTACTGTACCCAGTGGAAAACCTGCCAAAAGTTGACCATACCGAGCCATAATGTGCCATACCTTGCAGTGGAAACACACCAAAAGAAAAGAGGCAGCATAAGAAAGATACAGAACAAGTTCTTGATCCCTTCCAGGAAAGCAGAAGTCTTTGATAATATTTGACCCTACAATATCTAGTTCTTAGAAATATACTCTTTGTATTCATATTGGTTTGAGGTAATATAGTACTTTTATGGTAAATATTAATAGCATCTCTTCCTGTGAGTCTACACATCTTAATATTTTGCCCAAATTGTGAATTATTAATTACTAATACATACTAAATATTTAAGGAGTCGTCTCACACAACTTTTTTACACCATGCCTTAAAATATAAAAAATAAATATAGGAAAAATGAACAACCTTCTGTACATTAAGAGTATGCATTATCAAAACCACAAATGTGTCAATGGAAAGTTTGTAGTTTAAGAATGCTATATATTTTTAAATGCATGGAGCTATTCATCAAAACTACAATATGTACAGCGTCACACATGTATTGTCATGATGTACCATCCCATAAAGCATCAGCCTCTCATAAGATGAAATGTTAGTAAGACGAAGCGCTTTGGCGAAGTACTGTAACTATGCAAGCTACTGTAACTAGCTGAGAAATGTTCTGGGAAAATGTGATGTATGATCAGCTGGAGGCTGTCTATATATCTTCCTCTCACCCAGTCTTAGATCTTCAGTGTGGGTGCCTGTCACTTTTTAAGTGTTTTTTTTTTTTTTTTTTTTTTTTTTGAGATTTACCATTACAAGTAGACTTCTGACATCTCTTTGCTGATAAGTGATCATATTCAGAAAAGTTTAAGACTTTTAACGAGCATTACCTTATATATCCCCCAAATGCACAGTCACATTTGGACATCTGATGTTATTAAAGTAAGGGCCTCACATATTTTACTCTAGCTTTCAGAGCTGAAACAAACTAGTCAGCTCTATAGATACATATTCTGTTTTGATACCACTGATCTATAATATAGAACTGGATTGCTCATGACGTCATTAAAGTGAAGCCGCCACGCACCATATTGGTAATCCCTAGAGTGTGTAAATGCTCTACTGAATTAATAGAAAATTGTATGATTTTAATGAGAAAACATCACCTAACAAGTCAGTGTTTATAAATATGAAGTATTTCTGTACATTATTACAATGCAAACACCCTAGGCATGTAAAACAGTTTTTTTTTTTTAAATGTCGGGAATTTCCCCTACTTATTAAAAAGCTACATTCATCAAAGTAGCGAACATCATGAACATGATAAACATCAAACGGACACGAGCTCAACATATAAAACAAATGACAAAGTGCTCATACTGAAATCTGAATTTATTCAGAGAAATAACTGACTAACGTTATATACAGCACGGATTTAAAGCCAAATCTTTGTCTTTTACGGATCTAAAGACATAAATCTTATCTTTTCCAAGATAGTAAGTTAAGCTTTTCATTTCATTATAGAGCAATAGTAACAACATAATTGTATTATTCATTGTAATATATTGAATCCATTGAATCCATTGTAATATATTTCAAATATTTCAGCTATATTTCGTGTTGGATCGTTACATTTGTCATCAGTGCGCAGCAGGCACACCCACCTAAACGGTTTAAATATATCGCTTATACTGCCCCACTGCAATTCATAATAATTTTTTTGAACATATTTTACATTATTGTATTTTAAAGTGAGTGAGTGACGTGACATTCAGCCAAGTATGGTGACCCATACTCAGAATTTGTGCTCTACATTTAACCCATCCGAAGTGCACACACACACTGTGAACACACGCCCGGAGCAGTGGGCAGCCATTTATGCTGCGGCACCCGGGGAGCAGTTAGGGGTTCGATGCCTAAGTCTAATGGTATTGAAGGTGGAGAGAGAACTGTACATGCACTCCCCCCACCCACAATTCCTGCCGGCCCGGGACTCGAACTCACAACCTTTCGATTGGGAGTCCGACTCTCTAACCATTAGGCCTCGACTTCCCAAAAGCCATTGTTACAAAAAGTTGGAGACATACTGTAGTGATGTTCATAGTTATTTGGCTTAGTTTCTGATCGCAAAAATGCTTAACCACTTGAGTTAGTTGGTGTTGAGTTCTGATGAATTATCTGGTAAATTTCATTGCATGGTCCATTGATGATGTGTGGAGGTGGAATTTGACACCTGTCAAAACATCTCATGGATATCGTGCGCAAGAAATAATGGCTATGGTAATTTCCTGCAGATGTCAGGATAGCACTGACATATGGGTCCTTGGTTACACCTGTTCTGCATTTGATGTGATTATGATTTCACAGCACAGTTTTGCATCCAGTAGACATGAAATGTATTATGGGAAAGAGGTGTTTTTTATCTTGCTAACAGCTGTTGATTTATAGGATGATCAGATGCCTAAACATTGTTGTGTCTGTGTGTGTGGGGGGGTTGGGCGGTTGTTTACACTGTTTAAGAGTTGGATTCTCATGCTAAGTGGACACATTTTCTAAAAATATTTTGATTTATACCAAAAATCTTACTTCCGGGTTCCTACAAGTTTCAGAGAGTTTTTTATTTTTTATTTTTTATCATGGCTCTTTATGATGTAGACGAGGGGGGAACTCCCTATATGGGCATTTCTCCCGAAAAAAACACACCCACACACGCATCAACCGGAGTGAGATCACTCCCATCAATGAGCCTCATCCGGTGGCAGCACTACACGGGACTTGCTCGGGAAGAATGTCTCCAAAGAAGCATGTTTTTGGTTGTACGGGAAATATAACTTTGTTCAGATTCTTAAAGAACCCAGCGTTACATAAACAGTGGATACAGTTTGTTTTTCCAGGGCAGCAATGGAGTTTCACAAGTGTATTTGTCGACGAACATTTGCAAACGGTAAGTAAAAAAGCATGTCACTCTTTAGCTCCGCCCACAGCGCATCTCCGGGGGCTTGGCTTATTCTGGAGAGAATCGTAAGGCTTTATCTTTCTTTTATTGTAAAGCTAAAGGCTTTTTGGGGATATGAAAGATGCAGTACTACTCTATAGGTATTTTATTTATTATATTTGATTAACATGAGATTGGGTGAAACTTTGTGTGTTATTTCCACTTTAAGAAGAATTAATGTAAAGATGTAGAAGTAAAACTTTTCTAAGCCCTCACCCAGACTTTCAGAAAACTCAGAAACGTATAAATAAACATGCTGTCTATTAATTTTAAATTGTTAATTTCATCTGTTTTTTTTTCTTCTTTTCTTTTTTAACCATTTTATATGCTGTACTTTTTTTTAGACACCCTGTTGAAAGTCCTGGGTGTAATTCAATTTCAGTAAGAAGTTTGGAAAGTCAAACTTTAAAAGTGAAAAAAAAGAAGAAAACAGGAAACAGTAAAGGAGATGGTTCCTCAACAGTAAATGGGACTTTTAGCCTTACAATCTCCTTCAATGGATTATGAGCTTTGCTTTATCAGTAGATTAAGACACCTTGAGGTGTAGAATTTTAATGAGGATCCCGGGCTGTGTTCTGTCTGTCAAGCTAAAGCACTTGCAGGTTTAAAATAGCTCAACAGCCCCCACAACAGAGGATTTATCTCACAGCATAAAAAGTATAATATCTAACCATAAATCTCTGCCCATCCAACACAACTATGCTGATTCAAATGCTTATCCTATTTTTTGATGGAAGTTATTAAATATGTTACAATACAAAGTCAATACTCTTTATTTTCAGACAATGATTATTGTTTTTGTAATGTAATTATCTATACCTCTTTCCATGAACACTTCCATTAGTATTGTGAAGTGAAACCATTATTTGTATGTTGAGCTGTTGCAATGATAACATTACTCGATCTCAGATAGAACTGGATATAGACAGGACCAGAAATGTATTAAAAATAAACGAAAAGTCAGTTCTAGAAAACAATTACATTTATAGTTTGCATAATGTTTAATAGTTTGGGGTCAGTAAGATTTCTTTGTTATATTCACCAAGGATGCATTTGTTTGGATCAAACTTACAGTAAAAACAGTAACATGGGAAATATTAGTACAGTTTAAAAGAACTGCTTTCTATTATAATACATTTTAAAATGTGATGACAAAGCTGCTAAGAAAAATTTATTTTTATTATTAACACCGAATAATACAGTTGTGCTACCTAACGCCAAATCATTTAATGGTATAGCTAATGCATCTTGCTTAATCTTCTTTATAAACCTAAAATAGCAGTAATAAAAGCATGAACTTGAAATCGCACAATGCAAATTTCCAAATAAAGTTCACATTTTAGTCATATTGGCTTCACAGACTCACCACTGCATTTTAATCATTTTTAATTTTCATTAAAATTGTATTTATTTATTTTATTTCATTGTGCTTGTTGGATTATGAGTGACTTTATTTCATTTTATTTTACTTTGGGTAGAATTTATTCGTTTTGAAGTCTTAATAGGTATTTAGCTTTGGGCACATCCCTTGTTTGCATAAGTATTTCTAGAGTTTCTGTATTAGCATCCTGTGTCCAAACACTTGTTTGTAGTTGCGGTAAAATCCAGGTGCAGCTGTTCCAAACAAATGGTTTTGGTTTTTATGCAAACATAATAGAGAAACCAACTCTCAGTCAGCTTCTCATTTAAGCCTGTGGAATGCTGTGAAACATTCTCCCCTGGCTTGCTCTGTCCTGTTAGTGTAGACTGAGGGCACTTCCCACCCACCAAGATCAGGGCCCAGCCAGCGACAAACAATCCTACAGCTCAGCAGGGCTGGGATGAATGCGTCCTCCTTTAGATCAATGAAGTCTCTTGTTGCAAAGCACGCGTGCCACTATTACAAATTGCCATATAACACGTGATGAATACTTCTCCAATGCTAAGGTGAAGAATCAAACACTGGTAGCCTTTTCCTTGGCACTTTTAATTTTCCTCTATCCACTTGTTTTTGCCACACTGGGGGAACATAAAGGGATGGAGGATTGAATACTTCACCCTTGTGATAAATGGTGGGATGAATGAAGCAGGGTATGTTACTGCTCTGGACCAGGTCATAGTTACACTACTGTTGTCTAATCGATCGGCACAAGGTCTGAGTTATATGAGTTCTGGCAGAGAGCAGATCTTCCAGAGACTCACTGTAAACTCATCGCTTTTTTCTTACAGTAATATGTTCTGCTAAGTTCTCCATCCCAGTGAGGAGATGGAGAAAGAGTTGTCACCTGTTCTTCATGAGATGCTTTGGTGAGCTGGTACAAACCAACTAATGGTTATTTATTTCTTGATTGATAAAAATAAAAAAATAAAATCTCTGAAATGCCCTTATGAATCACATTCGTACATACTAGCCATTCCGCAAGAGACTGTTTGGATAATTAATGTTGTTTACCTGGTAAACTGAGTTCACATATTATTTACCGAATGTAGTCCCAAATAGAGAATAGTTTCATGACTCTGTTGTGATTTCCCAAGCCATAATAGGAGTCATTTGCTTTTTTACAATTTTAATCATAGACTAAAAATAATTGTTTCATATGTGTGTAATTGTGGAGCTGACACAAGCAGTTTGCTGTGCAAGTATTATAATTAACGCGGTTTACAATGCTGGTGCAAATATCAACCGTTTTTCTGTGTTTAAATTACTGAAGCATGAACATTTTCAACTCATTTTCAGCTTTTCAGCGATGGCAGCAATGAGGTCGAGAGGCATATAATAGTATGTAATAATAATAATACATAAAAAATGCATGCTTTCAGACTAATAATATCAAATCATGTATAACACATCTCTTTCAATTTTACAATGCATCTTCTCTACAATTGTACTTTCTTGTATGTGCATGTATATTGTGCATACATAGAAAAACAAAAAAAACAAAAAAAAACACTACCTATGAAATGCAGATCCTGTTGGCAAGAGGAAACCATATATCAATATTTTACATATTAAAAGTAAATAATTAAAGTGGAAAGAGAATTGATGGCAAAGAAAAAATGGTTTAAAATGAATAATAATGAAAAAAATTAAATATTCACAATCTCACAGCAGCTAGCCAAGCCACAGCTAACCTGAATTAGTCCACTGGGTCTTTTTTTTTTCTTTTTTCATTTCAATATTAATTATTTCTTGTCAGGGGCAACTGCACACACTGTACAGATTAACAGCCGTCCAAATGTATCTCCAGAAGCACTGCAGTAAAGCTCTTCAACATTATTATTATTAATAAACAGAAAAATAGAATGTAATAAAATTGAATGCATATTAAAAATTTTTATGTAAATTTAGTTGAGCTACACACTGTAATATTAGTTTTTCTTTCCTTTGTCTTTTCTCTTTCCTTTTTACATTTTTCTCTTTCCTTCCCACACCTATTGATAAATAATTCACCTTTGGTTAGGATGGCTGGTTTCCCTACCTTGCAGCAACTGAATATGTGTGTATCTGTAACGATGCACACAGACTCGAAACATATATAAGTAAATAAAACAAACTTTGTCAATGCTGGATTTGGATGGTTCAGCTCTTGCTTTTTATCTGCTCTGTAGTCGACCTGTTTACAGTGCTTTGGCTGGTCCAGCTTCTGGCCTCAGGGCAGGTTCAAACTCCTGCCTACATATCAATACAACCAGCTGAGACGTCCATGAAATATTGACCATCTGATCACACACTAGAGATGGCGGTATGTCAAACATGACCAGCCTGACCTGTACATAGGTCAATGATGCAGTATGTCAGTCCATTTATTATTTAAATTGTTGATTAATGAGCCCATTATCTACTAAAGCTGCTTTACAGCTAAAATTGTAGTTGTTTCATCGCTTATTCATTTTTAAACCTTAACTGTTATTTTTCAGTATTTTACTTTTAATGTTGCGTTGAGTCAGTCTGAACCGAATCAAGTGCTGTATAAATAAATGTGTCCGAGACTCCCAAATATCATTAAAGGGATAGTTGACTCAAAAATGAAAATTCTGTCATTATTTATTCACCTTCATGTCATTCCAAACCTTTTTTGTTTGTTGTTGTTGTTATTATTATTATTTTTTTTTTTTTTGGAAAATAGAAGAAAATATAAAGTCAATTGAGTCCAAACAACATTAAACCCCACTGACTTTATTTTATGGACTGAAACACTGAGACATTCTTCTTTTCTTGTTCCGCAGAATAAAGTGTGTCAGTCAAATTTGAAACAACATTAGGGTGAGTAAAATATGACAGAATTGTAATTTGTTGGGTGAAGTATCCCTTCTAAGTCTTGTTTATAATCCTACTTCATGTGTACTCGCCATTTCCATAAAGGATCCTGGAGCTGTTTAATCTGCTCCAAGTGAAGCATTACAGACGCCCTGGAAAGCCATTTTACCATTTTATGAGCTGGACTAAGGTTAAAAACGGATGGTTACAAGCAATGAGTAAGGGTCATCCAGCCATGATGGAGTTGATGATGAGAAAATTTGTTCTTCAAAGTGCGATCTGACTTAACGGTGACTTTCACATTTTTTTACCCGACCCATTAATCAGTAGTGAGTCCGTCTTCAGTGCTGTCAGTCGGCGAAACGGGTGGTCGATGGCAAAATGAACAAGTCTGTTCAAAGCATAGTCTGCTCAAATAATTACGGGTTGTCAGTGCCTACTCTGTTGGTTGGAGTGACTGGTTTAATTGCTTGGACAGAATCTAGAGTGGGGTGAGATTTCAGGACAAGCGGGAGACCTCTTAAAAGCCATTCACCTTTTCCCCATGAACCGAATAATTATCGCAAGTGAACTTCTCTCAGTTGCCCTGCAATCTTCTTCATTCACCGTTTCAAAAACTATTGATTTCAAGAGTTTCTTCTTCCATTGACAGAAAAGCTGGAGGCTTGGTTTGTTTTCCAATACCTGTGGGTGTCAAATCAGAATGGATCTAAATGAACCTTGATGATATTTAGACTGAGCTTCTTGAAGGGTTTGGACTACAATCACTTGACCTCTTTGTATTAGGAGGATCATTTTCATTTAATTATTTACTCATCTTTATTTTATTTCAGGTCTGTGTGACTTTCTTCTGTGAAAGATGGAATGGTACTTTTATGTTGGTTTTTAGGGTTTATGTTCCATTGGCTTAATGCTTTTTATATAGTTTTTTATAAACTTTCTGCATTTTTAGATTTCTACAAAAAAAATAAAATAAAAAAATAAAATAAACCAATAGTAATAATAATCATTCTGATTGATTTATAAGCCTTCTGCATTACGAAGATACTGGAAATGTCCTCATAAATCACCTTCTTATGCCATACCCATGTCATTATACAAATTTGTGTCCTCATAAACAACATAAACACACACACACACACACCAGCATACTGTTAGGTGCTGTTTTGCTGGTATTGACTCTATTGACAAGCAACAACATTTCAGACTAGAAATATTTTTAGCAGCTGTAGTCTCCTGTTGAGGTTTGCCAGCATTCATCATGTGAAGTATAAGTGTGTTTCCTCAGCTCTCCTGTAAAAGGATGGACTGCATTGTGAAGCTGACAGCATGAGCGAGTTGATCTGAGGACGGTGCCAGACGACTTGCATGAGGCAATACTTGAGTTACAAGCTTGACTTTATATTTAGTGTGATGCCACTAACAGGTCTTATTCGACTTTCAGCAATGAACTTTACAATCTTGAACTTTGCCTGGAACAATACTCTAATAATAGCAATGTGGAAATGAGAGTGCAAGCGAGAAAGAGAGAGAGAGGGAGAGCATTAAAAATTAAAGTGTTGATATTTAATAATTGATAATTTTTTTTTAATAAATATACATTTTAAGCTGTGTTTTCTGTTGTTTTTAAATGCAGAACACTGCATATAATCTCTTTAAATGGTTGGAATTGGCATTTGTTTTGCAGTAAGTGAAATATAAATCTAAGAAAGACGATCAAACGAATGTGACAATTACTAAAAAAAACACTGATTTTGTGCTTTCAAATAAAGCCACCGTTTCATATCACATTTGCAATTATTTAATCTAACTTCAGTGACTAAGTTTACACAAGAGACTGAACATAAACTGAAATGTTCCATTAAAAGGACAGCTAATCTGCTGAATTTTCATAGAAATTAGAAAAATAGTTATTACTTTTCTTCAAGGGCCTTTATTAGATATTTCATTTGATAACAGAAACCTGTAAAATTATATTTACCACTGTTTCCCATTATGCTTAAATTGTGTCTTGCTTTTATTCTTATTCTTTTTTTTTTCTTATTCTTTTTTATTCTTCTGATGTCACTGTGTTCCAAACAGTGTATTCCAAAAATGTATAATGAATTATGCATTTACCTGAAAAAAGGAAAGTAAATATTACAATGTGAATATCTGAATGTGTTTCAAATATTTGAATGTGTTTATTCTCTACAGTTTATTACCTGTTTACAGTTTGTTGGGATTTTGGGCATCACTCTTCACACAAATTTTGAATGTTATAAATTGTTAAAAATCTATTTGTATAAAGTACGTTCAGCAAACGTGAGATTCCCATTAGTATTTCAGTCACAGGACAGAGTCTGCTAAAAGAATGTGAATACTTGTAATTTATTTGTCAAAGTGCAAAAACAATGGTGGGTAAACAACAGCACACTTTGAGCGATCTGAAAGAATCATTGTCAACGGATGGCAGTCAAATTGCATAAAGCATTTCTCAAAAGTATAGTCTCTGTCTGTCTTCCCTTGAAAGTTGACATTGGATGACTTTACCAAGTATGAATTGTTAAAGTTGCACTGCCCTTGTAAAAAAAAAAAAAAAAAAAAAAAAAAAAAGTAACAGCAGTTTTTTTTTTTTTTTTTTTTTTTTTTTTTTTTTTTATTCACAGCATAGTACAAGTGAGGTGAATTGGATGCTTTCTTCCTGACTTACTTTCTTTTGTGATACACCAAGAAGTCTGTTACACTCTTTAAAATAAAGTTTTCAAAATGGGGTTTTCACAGTGATTCCATAGAAGAGCCTTTTCCTAAAAAGACTTTCAGTGAACAGTTCTTAAAATAACCATTTTGTGAAATGTAAAGTTTCCATGGATGTTAAAGTTTCATGGAATCGTCAGTGCCAAAATATATTTGAGTGCAAGGTCAAATGTTGTTGTGAAACAGTTAAGAAACATTCTTTAAAACATATTTTGTTCCACACAAAGTATATTAACTTAATTTACTTAATTTTTTAATAACTTAGGGTTAATATTTATCTTATTTCCATTATTAATATTTTTGTGAAATGGTTCTGTTAGAGGAATCAACATGTGACATGCAGTTATGGCTCAGTTGATTGGCTCAAGAAGGTCAATGGCTGCATGAGCAAAGATGGCAGATTTAAACAGTGTAATTCCAGGGGTTTGTGCACCAGCTAGACAATGGGGATGTTAATGAATAGATTTTTCCAAGAATTATCATCTTCTTTGATCCAGAATGATTTCAGCTTTTGCTCCAGGAGTCAAAAGCATCATAGGTGGTGGCTGGACACAGACCTACAGTTTTGATTTTATTACGCGGCAGACTGCATCTAATGAAGGGCCAGACTGTCTCCCCTTCAGTTATCACCCGCGGAAAATAAGCCGCTTTGGCGTCGTGCTGAGCTTACGAGATTGTCAGTCCAAAGTAGTGATGGATCCTGGAACCTGGAGGAGTTTTTGGCTCCATCATCCAGGACCAATAGAGGAGCAATCGGCACGCAACTGCCATGTGCATGGAGTATGATAAGCTCACATGTACAATCGTTTCAAGTCAGACTAAAGAGAACAACTCTCAGTGGCCTACAAAGTCACTTCCAAGACTAAACTATAAAAGCTCTGTCAAATGCATTCAAACACTTTGCCATTAACTTACTTTTTACATTTACAAGCTCTGTGGGTCGTGCTGGATGACTTCTACATATATTTACATATGAATTTGCATCCTACATCTGCGGGGAGCTATTGATTATGAAACAGCCGCATTTATCATTGGTATTCATGCCAAAGCTATTGATGAGCTCTTCTTTCACACCCTCTCCAAGCTAATTTGCATTTAAAATCTCATTTTTATGAAGGTCAAGACCATTTATTTCAGGCAGGATAGGTACTCTTTTATGTATAGGCTTAATAGAATATGAATCACGTTTCCACCTGAGACATGAACGGGTGCACTGCTGACATTTCCAGAATCCAGCTTTTGTAATAATGGCATAATTTAGTGTTTGATGAATGGTGTGAGGTTTACAAGGAGGTCAGGAACAACTCGCACATCATTAACTGTTTCCACTGTTAAATTGTCGGTGGTGATTTGGATTTGATAAATGTACAATTATCACAACCAACCATTTTTTTTCTCTTTTGGCTATAACTGACAGACACATCGGATGCTATTTCACAGAGTAGTCACAGATGACTTTAGATTTATTTTAAAAACGTGCTCTGACGGCTCAAACGTTGCCAGGACACACAAATAACAGTGTGCTAAGAGAATAAGTTTTGTGAAGTGCTTCGTGTTTTCATTTCACCACTGAATGGGATCCTCATCTGGTGCAATACATGGCTCCAGCAAGAACTGTTCCCACTTGTCTCGGCTGGACTCTCTGTAATCATCTCTGAAGTACTGGCTCAGCCTTTTCCGAAGAGTGGGCATTGCATTCTCTTCATCGTTGGTGGTGGTGGCTGGATCAGCACCACTCGCATTAGGGAAACGTTCTGATAATGTAAAAAAAAAAATGTCTTCTCTCATGTTTTCTTGGAGAAACCTGAGATGTTTGTGCCAAGGGTCTAGGGCAGATGCAAGAAGAGGAGTTTTGACTGCATGCTCCAAGTTAGCTGTGTTAATTCGTCGCTTGAGAGATGCCGCAACAATGTTCTTAAATTCGGTCACTTTGTGTGACTCTCCATGGCACATTTGAAGTACTGTAGAAGACCGCAGTTCTTAGGGGCCATTCACATATTGCATCTTTTGCGCGCAAGTTCGTTATTTCCAATGTAGGTGCACGGTATCGCGCTCATAATGGAAGCGACACGGTCGCGATGCCCAGGCGGTTGCGACGCGCCCATTTTTTCCAGCCATGTCTGCACCACATCGAGTTAAAAACATCTCAACTTTTCAGAATGCCGCAAGCGCACCGTAGATCATGTGACAAGAACCAAACATTCAGCTTCATCATTTCCTGTAACAACGTTGAAAGCTCAGCCAAGATGAAGGAACAGCTGATCATAGCTGTATGGATGGATTGCCATTTTGAAAAAAATTTAGTAGCAGAGCTACTGAAAGTGATTTTTTTTTTGCTGCAAATCCACCTATCCTTTCCTGAAATTTCTGCATCTTCATGGAGAGACCACTTCATTGTTGCTTAGCAATGGCAGATGCCTCAGGAGCGCTTCTGCCCGAGCGCTTTGGAAAGAAGGAGAAAGGGGGCCGCCTATCGTTTTCCACACGTTTTTAGGTGCGATATGTGAACGGCCCCTTATTCATTCATTAATCTTTTTTGCTTGCATACATCTTCAAATATGCTGTGGAGAATCACAGAAAGTGACCAAATTAGGTTTTATTGTGAACTTGTTTTTTTTTTTTTGTTTTTTTTTTGTGAAATTTGAATATCATTTTTATTTATCGAATAATTAGAGCAGAACGAATATTCGAATGTTCGACTATCCGTGCATACCCCTAGTATAACCATGGAATTAATGATCTTTCAGGTTAAAAATATATTTTACTGGCAAAAAAAAGTTTAATTCTGTCATAAATAGGGCCGAGACACGATTAAAAAAAAATATCTAATTAATTAGAGGCTTTGTAATTAATTAATCAAAATTAATCGCATTTTAATCGCATATAAATATTTGACCTGAGAACAGTGAGCAGTAATTTTTTTTCACATGGATTTATAGTATACCATTGAATTATGACTGAATACATAAGCTTAAGCAACAAAATATTGTTTATTTTTGTTCAACCAAGTCTAGCAGACCAGTGCAATTTTTGCACATTGGAAACCCTGACTATTAGAAAACATCTCTCTGTTGCTTCAGAGGCCATAACATACTAAGTCCAACTCTCAATAACCTTGGCCAAAACAATAAAGAGTTCAACATATACTGCCAATTTCACCAACAAAATAATACATAGTTCAACATAAAGTGTAAAGTCCATGCTAGCTGCTATATGTTTTGCGTTGAGGTGATACTTGAGGTTCGATGTGCTGCAGTGATATGCGAACGTTAGTTGGTGCTCCAGTATAATCGGTCTGCCGAAACTCATCCAGTGAGAAACGTTCCGCGGGGCAAAAATAAGTTATTAAAAATGCGGGAAATTTTTTTCTGTAGTTAATAAATCTTAATTAACGCGTTATTTTTTGTGGAATTAATTTATCTCAATTAACGCGTTAAAGTCCCGGCCCTATCTTAGTGCATGATTGGAATTAGTATTATCTGGCGACCTCATGAGATTTAGAAATGGCTTGAGTAAGTAGTCTGTTTACACTACCAGTTTTTAAAGAAATTGCTACTTTTGTTCAGTAAAGATGCATTAAATTGATCAAAAATGACAGTAAAGACATTTGTTACAAAATATTTCAGTCACACTTATCTTAGGTTCCAATTCTCATTATTAACAAACCATTAATTCTGATGTGTGCCTCAGTAAACTCATTTGGTGTTTATTAAAAGTTAATAAATAAGGCAGTTGTTAAGTTTAGGTATTTGGTAGGATTATATATATATATATATATATATATATATATATATATATATATATATATATATTTTTTTTTTTTTTTTTTTTTTTTAATACATCAAAATGGAAAAACAAATACATTTAAACAGGAATATTTTTCACAATTTACCTGTTTGTTTGTTTTTTTTTTCATCATATACAGTAAATCCAGCCTACCATTCCTATACTTTTGAGTGGTAGTGCACATACAAAAACTAAATTCTGAAATTTAGATGCTTGACATTTCAAATGTATTTTTGATTGGGCGAAAAAATAACATGCACATTTTAAAAACGAAAACTGTGGTAAAGGTGATTTATCTTATATCTGTTGTCTGGGTGACACCTGTTAAACATAAAATGTCATAAATACACAAATTTCAGACTAATTGGTAAGTCATAATCACTAGCTAATGCTAAGTGACATCTGGTAAATTGAGATGACTGCAATCCTTGTTATTACGCATCAAGTAGAAAAGAACATAATCAAGATCTTCATCTAATCAAGCTAATAATCCTTTTATAGGCTTTGTAAAAGCTCATCCATTAGAGGCTATAATAACCCAAATCCTACTTGCTCTCTTTTCTCTTCCCCTCCCAATCCTGTTAGTTAGTGTGGGCTTCATTAGTCCTATTTCATTATGCTGTATAATTGAATCATATCCCGCTTTCTGGGGCTGTAATTGTGTTTTAGACTCTGCAGTCACAAAAAGCATGGTGGTGGTTTTACTCTATTTTTGTCCAGTCTTCCGGTCGGAGTCTGTGGAACATGCACTCTCTGTTATGTAGTTAATACATCACATCTTTTATGAAATGTTGTGGATATGTTGGATATAGAGGATTAAACACAATGCTAGTTGTACATATATTTTCAATAGTATTTTAATAATAATAAAGACTAATAATAAAGATTATATGTCACCTTTTTCCATTTTGTGGGCAAAATGCATCAGGTGGGCTTCCTGTCTGATGCTAATATGTTATATAAACATATTTCTGGTAAAACATTTCAAATGCGTGTGTAACACATTCAACACAAGTAAATTACAACCATGTCAGGACTAGAGAGACATAATATTTGTTTTGTTTTTTTCACTTTTTTTTCTTTTCTCCATTAAATATGGTTGGTAAATCTTTTTTTTTTATTTTATTTTTTTTATTTTTTATTTTTTTTTAGTCACAAAGCTTTATCCACATTCTTTTTCTTACAACTAACACAAAATGTGATTTATATGTTTATATGTGATTTTTTTTCACATTCCCCCAAAACCAGCACCTGCAAATACAAGATTAGATGAAAGGTTGATAAGAAAGAAGATAAATTATGTTTTGAGAAGGAGGTTCTGCTTAGTGTCTGCGTTGAAGTTACATCATGTAAAGTATTTGCATTCTTTCTTCGAACCTATTAAAGGGATGATTTTAATGGTGGATTATATTGCCCTTATTGCTTTCAGTTGCCTCACTGCTTTAAAAAAACAAACTGGCATGAGCCCATTTGTTCTGTGTATGAATATGTAATGCTAACACAAAATTAGAACCCTGAGTCCTGTCCATACTTCAGAAGTCTATTAAATATTGATTTCATACCCTGACAAATGTTGATGTGCAGCATGTATCTCAACAGTATGTTGATGTTAGAGCGTCAGAGTTGAGCTTGATCTCACGCATAGGTCTCTAGTGTATTATGAATAATCAGAGAGACTGATAAACCAATTTATTCAAGGTAAGATTATGAGAATCTAAATATTTTCATTTCTTTGTTTGGGGAAAACAAATATGACAGATAAAATTACTGTAAAAAAAAAAAACAAAAAAACTGGTGAAAACTGTCAAAGTTCAACACCTGCACGTTGTTGCATTTTTATTTGTATTTTTTCTCCCTGCTGTCTCTGCCTCTGTGAACTTCTTTTTGAAATAACTTCTAAATATTTTGTCAAGTTAATTCATTTATTTTATTATGAATATTATTATTATCATATTTATATATTAATATTATCATTATATTGATATTATCATATTATTATTTTATCAGCTATTAATTATTAACTATAAGCCGCGTACATTTGCATGACATTACCATTTTCACAAATTCTAGGTTTTGTAGTTTATATGGAGACGATAACAATATCATTTTTAAAAATTTTGAAATGCGTTATTAAAAATAGTATTCAGGCCCCCAAAATGTTGTTGTGAACAGTTTATACAGTCAATTTCTTGCTTAAAACTAAAATCTGATTTTTATTTATTTATTTGTTCTAACCTGTCCGGTCTCAGAGATCTTGTTGTTTTTGTTAGAAAACAAACCATCTCACACTAGACCTTATTTATCATTAGACACATTCTGTCAAGTGAGCTTGTGATTCTTTGACATTTTTAGCTGTTAAAATGCCATGTTTGTGACTTGATATTATAAATTGGGACAGAATAATGGTGGAATAAAGGAAATTGAAAGAAAAGGGCAGAAACACAATATGAGCGTTACTGCAGACCAAATCGCTTGAAATCTTGACTCAGTAATAAAGGATTTTATTGCCCTGGCACTGGGATTTTCATAGTCACATTTAGGGTTCACTATACCATGATGACAGTAGAAAACAATAGCAACCGTTGTTATATGGTTTGGAATTTCATGGAAGGTTGTAGAATAAAGCTCTAACTATGACAAAACCCAAAAGTTCAAATAAACCAGAAGTTTATTACATCAGATATTTGACTTTGAGGCTGTCCAAATGATTGTGCTCCCAGTGGCTATGCCTCTAACAGTAATTAAATCTTACCCTGCGGTCTTCCTAGGGCAGCAGTTCTCAATCTGGTCCTGGAGTACCCTAACACTGCCCATGTTGGATGGCTCACATATTTAACACACCTGATTTATATCGGCAGCTCATTAAGAGGCTTCAAGACCTGAACTGGGTTTTTCAGATAAGGAAGACTGCCAAAATGTGCTTTTTTTTTTGAGGATCCTTCAGGACCGTACCGTCCTTGGGCAACTTAATAAGATGTAGACTATATTCTGGCAAAAGTGCACATACATTATACTTCTTTACAAATAAACGCTGATACTTTAAAAATTATTAAATGTTTCAATGTTTTCCCAACAAAACAGAACTTTAAAAAAATAAATGTGGTGTAGAAATGATTTTCACTCAGAAAATGCTTTACAATTACAAATAACACACATACTGTACATTATGCAGTAAACCGTTCTCGTCAGATGAGCTATTTATACTCACTAATATGCTCACTGACATGGAATCAAAGGATGTGAAGAAAAAAAAATGCAGTTAATTAGAGTCTGAAAGCAATTTATCACTAGAAGAGACAGAGAAATGTAATAAGACCTTATGTAGTACTGCATGAAAGAGATTTTCATTTCATTTCGTTCTCCATTAACCAAGAAAACCCATCGTTTGCTCAGATTCAACCAAACAAGGGGTGATCTGCAAGCTTTGGTTACCCTTTTAGCCCATGGCTCAAATTTGGCTCAAAAACCAATAACACCTAGAGTCACTAATGTTCACTCTATTTTTTTGGTTTCTTTCCTTAAGATTGGGTAATTACAAATCGCACTGGACTGTAGATTAATGTACAGTAGGCTTATATATCATTTTCATTCATATGGAGAGGATCCATTGGTGAGCAAGTGATGCAATGCTAGTTTCCCACATCAGTTCCAATGATGAAACAAACGCATCTACATCTTGGGTGGGTTGGATGAGGATGAGTACATTTTCAACAAATTCTCATTTTGGGTGAAAGTGAAGTGAAAGTGAAGTGACATTCAGCCAAGTATGGTGACCCATACTCAGAATTTGTGCTCTGCATTTAACCCATCCGAAATGCACACACACAGAGCAGTGGGAGGCGCCCGGGGAGCAGTTGGGGGTTCGATGCCTTGCTCAAGGGCACCTAAGTCATGGTATTGAAGGTGGAGAGAGAGCTGTTCATGCACTATTCCGTTCGGCCCGAGATTAGAACTCACAACCCTTCGATTGGGAGTCCTACCCTCTAACCATTAGGCCACGACTCCCCTGAAGTATTCCTTACAGGGAAGTTGCAAGTACCATGAACTGTTTGTCATTACCTAGCATCATGGTTAGAAGCACAGATACTGTATTCCAGTCTAAACAATTCCCAGAACACTATCACAAAACAGCAGGGCCTCTCGTAGCTTATCCATCTCCTGCCGGCAATGGTGATTTATTAGAGATCTCCACAAGCTCTTAGAGGAGACTCATACATTAGTTTTCGAAATACTTCATGCCATCCTCGGAGGAAGCTAAGACTCATGAGGTGGTGGTCTCCCATACTAATTTATCTGTAGGATTTATTATTATTATTTTTAATCATGGGTGTCCCATACTTTGTCTCTTGGGTTTTATCTTCATGTCAGGCAGCAGAAACACTCATGAATCAAGATCATTTGGTGGAGGATTGAGATGTTATTAATATTTCAGTTGAACTGTTTTCGTTCTGCCCACAGAGAGTTAGGATAGATCCATTAGATGAATACACACTGTAAAATGTGAAGCTGTGCAATAGCAAGCTTAAGAATATATTAATTCTTCTGTGGACTAACCTTGAAAATGAAAATCATGTGGGCCACAACCTATGAGATTTTATGCTACTTAGAGAAATATATTTGGTTAGAATTGCACTGATCTTCTAGGGTCTGATGTACTTGAGTAATTGTACTTCATTATTAAAATCAGTCAATAACATGATAAACTTAAAAAAAAAGTTATTTCATTATTTATTTCAAACTACTTTTAATGGAATCTTCACTATCTTGATAGTTAAATTACAAATAAATGTTGATACTTTTAAAGTGTTTTATTTGGTAATTTTTCAAGTTTCAATTTTCAAATAAATATGAATAAAATAGTAATGAAAATTAAACATGACATTTTGAAGTAAAGGCTGTTCATAATGTTTTCTTGTAAAATTTAATTTAATTTACAACTTTTTATTTTTGTTATTAATTAATTAATTAATGTATTTATTAATTCATTAATATAATTTATTTTTTTCTTTTTACAGTAAACATTAATGAGATTGGTCCAAAAATGGTGTCAATAGCAAATTATTAATGGAGCATATGAAAATTAGTAATGAACAGAAATCATAATGTTTAAATACATGAATTTAATTCACAATCATTCATTCAATGTAAATTTTAGTTGGAACAATTCATTTTTACTGAAAATCAAAGTATGAGCACTTAGTTGTGTATAATGTTTTTTACACCACTGCTGTTCTCATATAAAGACAAATGTATTCTATAGAGGTGAAGAATACAACTGTTGCCAGTTATGTAAATATCCACCATCAGCCCTTGACTGAGGTATTTTCAGTAATCCTTCAATGCACTTCATAGGCTTCTTGTGTTATCTGAAGTTTGTGCTGGCTTTAAATGTATATGCTTTAAACAGCCTGTGCCAGCTTCCACTCAATCGTTGGTGAGCCACCTCGCTAGATCTAAGCCGCTTTTCCTGCACGCAAGCAAGCGAGTGGCACTCGATTACAATAGCCACTGTCATGCACTGCAAAGAAAGCCCATTTGATAGCGATGACATGTGAAGTAAAATGTGCTCCGCTGCTGATGCTGGGCTGGGGACACACAATAGCAGGGAACTGCTGAGTAGTCACAGTAGGAGATGAAAAAGTACTTTGAATCATTTGTTCAGATAATGTAAGACGTGACTTTGTTGAGATCTACTTCACTTCCGTAGAACAAGAAGCTCAACGAATTGAAAGAGTAAAGGGAGCTGTAGTCTTGTATTTACTACAATTCTGTCATTATGTGTTAGCTGTTGTTTGTAGGATGTTTCTGCCCATGTGTACACATGTGCAAAGGCAAAGCGAGGATCACGTGACCTGCTTGATGGTCTTATTTTCAGCTGATTCGGCAGTGCATTGCTCCAACTCTGTGCAGGCCCCATAACCACACACCCCAATCTAATTCCCCTTCTTTCAAAGAGCTTCAGGCTCTGAGCTTTCAAATATTTCTGTCCTAAAAAGACACAAATGACACTATCTATAATATTTAATGAAGTGTGTGCCAAGATTTTCCTGAAAACCACAATAAGAGCTGGAGTGTAGGCAGGATTTACCTTGTGGCTGGGCCTGCTAAATATTGCTTTCCCTATAAGCAAATATAAAAAAGATTTTCAGTTTTTTTTTTCTTTATATTATAAAAACTTTGTGGGCAGGAGTGTTCCAGGCTTGAAAAGCCTGAATCCATGTTCTACTTTTAGATGCTTTAGAGATTTTATAAGTACTGTAATAGTTTATTCAAAAATGACAATTTGTCATAATTTTCTCACTTTTGGCTTATATGTTGTTATTTTATAAAAATAAAAGTAAAACTATACAGAACATGCATATTTTCAATAATCTAATATACAGTTCTATCTGTCTGTCTGTCTGTATATCTGTCTATCTATCTGTCGGTATATCTATCTGTCTGTCTGTCTGTATATCTGTCTGTCTGTCTGTCTATCTGTCGGTATATCTGTCTGTCTGTATATCTGTCTGTATATCTCTCTGTCTGTCTGTCTGTATATCTGTCTGTCTGTCTGTCTGTCTGTATATCTGTCTGTCTGTCTGTAAATCTGTCTGTATATCTGTCTGTCTATCTGTCGGTATATCTATCTGTTTGTCTGTCTGTATATCTGTCTGTCTGTCTGTCTGTCTATCTGTCGGTATATCTGTCTGTCTGTCTGTCTGTATATCTGTCTATCTATCTGTCGGTATATCTATCTGTCTGTCTGTCTGTATATCTGTCTGTCTGTCTGTCTATCTGTCGGTATATCTGTCTGTCTGTATATCTGTCTGTATATCTCTCTGTCTGTCTGTCTGTATATCTGTCTGTCTGTCTGTCTGTCTGTATATCTGTCTGTCTGTCTGTAAATCTGTCTGTATATCTGTCTGTCTATCTGTCGGTATATCTATCTGTCTGTCTGTCTGTATATCTGTCTGTCTGTCTATCTATCTGTCGGTATATCTGTCTGTCTGTCTGTCTGTCTGTATATCTGTCTGTCTGTCTGTCTGTCTATCTGTCGGTATATCTGTCTGTCTGTCTGTCTGTATATCTGTCTGTATATCTCTCTGTCTGTCTGTCTGTATATCTGTCTGTCTGTCTGTAAATCTGTCTGTATATCTGTCTGTCTGTCTGTAAATCTGTCTGTATATCTGCCTGCCTGTCTGTGTCTGTCAGTCTGTCTAAACAACTTTCAGGAACACATTTAGACACTTGGATCTTGGTACTGGTATTTGCTTCCTTTTTTTCTAATTTACATTGCAAAAAACATATGGACTATAACTTGTTTGTTGTTGTTGGAGCTTGACAGCTTGTGGTAATTGTAAACGTTTTAATACATATTTTATGTTTGAGTGAAGTGCTCCTTTTAAAGCGGAATCTGAAAAACCAAAACAATAAAATAAATAATAATAATTGCTTGGCTCATGAAAATGTGATTCAAGCAAAAATACAGCAAAGCGTGGATCTTTCCTTTGCATTGTAAGAGTAAAGCAGCTTTATTTTACAATGCAGTCCTCAGCTGGATTAGAAGGATGAGGCATAATGGGGGATGAGGTGTACTGTAGGTGAAGAGATCATACTGTTCCGCTTACTCTTCCTGTCGAGTTTAAGGCTGCAGTGGCTTCAAAATATTATCACAGCTGTTCTATGAACTTTTGAAGTTTGTACTGGGAGAGAGATGATCTGGATTGCTGTCAAGATGTTTTCCTTACATAACCGCATAATCTTTTGCCAAATAAATACAAGTCATTCTTCAATTATTGTACATTTGATAAAACCTGAAATCGCTGTAGAGTAAACATTTATAAAGTTTGCACATATTTCTGGACTCTCTCCATTTCATGTTACTACCTTAAAGCTCACTTCACATTTATGAGCGCTGTGCAGCCTTCATCGTCTCCACACCCATGGAACAAACTGAAGTGAGAATCAATTCAGACTGTCCCACATACATCACCATATTCGCCTCAAAGATCATTTATTGATTTTTACTTTATTTATTTATTTATTTATACTTAGGCCTATATACATACAACTTTAAGGAATACACTTGGTGGATCTTGATACTAGTTTTCTATTATCATAATCTAAAAGTTTAAATGTAAACCCATCTATTGATCTTGTAGCAGTTTAGTTTGTTTATTATTATTATTATTATTATTATTATTTAATGCTTTCCTTTGAAAGGAATTTCTGTCTAATCTTTACTCTCTAATAATTTCACCTTTAGTAAATGTATATTGGTAACACTTTACAGTAAGGCACAATTTGTTAATACCAGTTAACTGCATTAGTTAACTTGTAATTTATCATGATCATTTCAACATTTACTAATACATTTTTAAAATACCGTATTTTCAGGACTGTAAGTTGCACTTTTTTTCATAGTTTAGCTGGTCCTGCGACTTATAGTCAAGTGCGATCTATTCATCCAAATTAATTTGACATGAACTGAGAGAAATGAACCAATAGAAAACATTACCGTCTCCAGCCGTGAGAGGGCGCTCTATGCTGCTCAGCGCTCCTGTAGTCTACACTGAAAACATTGAGCGCCCTCTGGCGGCTGTAGACGGGAATGTTTTCTCTTGGTTATTGGTTCTAAATAAATGCGACTTATAGTCCAGTGCGACTCATACATGTTTTTTTCCTCATCATGACGTATTTTTGGACCGATGCGACTTATACTCAGGTGCTACTTATAGTCCGAAAAATACGGTAACATCTTTCTGTATTATATGTATATGTTATTACTATTTAATATATTTCAGCTAACATGAATTAACAATACAAAGTTGTATTTTTCTTAACTAGCATTAATCAGTTCTGTAACAAATATTGCTCACTATTTGTTAATGAATTAACTAACAAATAGGACCTTATTGTGAAATATTACCTGTTTATTTTGATAAACATTGTTATCTACAATAACATTTGAATTGATCCATTAGTGCCATTTGGTTGTGTTGATGTAGATAATGAATGCACTCTAATGTGCAGACCACCTTAGTTTATCCATCCAGTTTAGGTCAAGTCTTTATTGCAAGTTCAGTGAATGCAAGTGCACTATTCTTGCAATACTTTTGTATTGTCAGCAAAAATGGAGAAACCACGCCAAGGCAAAAGGCAGTAAACTTCCACATTATAAATATTTGGTTGCTGCTGACATTTACAAAATCATTGTATAAAATCTGTAACACCTATATATAAAAAAAAGAAATATTTTTTTTTTACAATTGTATATTGCTGGCAAGTTATCTAGTTTTTGTTTATTTACAGTGCTTTGTTAAATGGAGAAATATGGTAGATCACAATCAAATTCTAATTAATTTGTCTAATGTGTCTTTTGTTACGCAATTCCTTATCTTGACCTTGTTATCTGTGTATCAAAGCCGTCTCAACTATCATTTTCCCTCAAGAGCAATGTGCCATCCTTAAATGCTATTAGTTAAAACAACCGATCAACAATATTTGTTATACCTACATTCAGATATTGTGTGAGTCAGGAGTGCTGCAGTGACAGATGTACGAGAGTACACGGGGTACACTGTAATTTATATGCGCCAAACATTATTGGACAGTGAAACTAAGGCAGAATACCGTAAAACTCCAGGCCGGCACAATAACTTCAATATTGAAGCACAGCTAAACAGAGGCAGAGTACCTTAACTCAATTTGAGTTTTCCAAAACAAAGTCAAAGAACGGTAACTGGTGTTATACAGCGTTCTGTCTTGGTTTCTCCAGGGCTTTTGAAAGTTACTGTTAAGACAACCCAATATTCTCTCTCTCTCTCTCTCTCTCTCTCTCAAAAAAAAAAAAAAGGAATAAAAAAATACTACAAAATGCACTCAAAATACTTATCCACATGATAAAGAATTTCTTGAATAAAAATATCTCATAACTTGAACAAAAACGAAGTTACAGCCTTGCCTACGCACAACAGTATTATTTCAAGTTGAAGTTTATGAACATCTAGTTTTAAATAGATAAAGAAAAAAAAAAGTAAAAAAATTAAATAAAATCTTGGCACAACCTGCCTACAAAATAGATAGCTGGCCACACAGATTTGCAGCATCTGGGGTTGCAGGTCAGGGCTTGATCTTAGATACTGTGATTATGATTTATGTGTCCTGGAAGGACATATCGTCTGCATTGCACTGATTCCCAGAGGAGTGATCAGTCCTGAGACGCACATGCCAAAGTCCACACTGCTGGAGTTTTGTGGTCAGTTCAGACATGGCGAGATGCTTGCTAACCACGACCTTTGTTTCCAAAACATTCCACAATTCTGAGACTGGATGTCTGATTATGGAATCAGTCTATTCAAACCAGAAACAGTCGATTGTTTCTTCTTATCCCGGTGGATTAACTAAATCTGGCAGGAGAATGTTGTTGGTATAAATCTTATACATACTGTAAAACCTTTCCTCTTTAGAAAATACCTACATTTATATACAAATATGCAGTGGTATTCTCGTGTCTATATGTGAGTTTCTTTGAAACCCCCTTACCTTCTTCCTCCTGTCAGAATTATCCTCCCAAATGCAGACGAGTTCTGCCATTTAATTTGCTATGCATATATTTACACACCAGTCAGATTTACGCAGTGCAAATATTCAGCTGCTCATCTGGGGTGTGAGATTTGTTTCTCACTAGTTTGCTTATGGTAAGATGAAAAATGTATTCCTAATGCTCCTCAAAATGAGCAGAGCATTAAAGAAACCAAGCAAAAAGTCATGGAATAATTCGAGACAAGCAGATTAATGGCATAATCTGGAAAAATTCAGCATGCGATCTTAAATTTCCTTTAACCATATTTATACTACTTAATTTACAGAACTGACCAGTTGATTGATTGGCATTTATGTTTGCACTAAAGGATTAAGAAGTTTGGAGAAGTTTTTATTTTATTTTATTGAAGCAAAATTTGTGTCCCGTCAAATATATTCAGAAATAAGTCCCTCGCTACTGTATAGCGTGCTAAATGGAAGAATTACACGATACGTATAAGAAATATATAAAAAATTCAAAACATGGTATTTATGTGGGTTATTCTCTGACAAATTAACCACATTTTAGAAACTTCCCAGGCTCTAACTGTCAAGATCTGTTGTGCAAAACAAAGCGCACGATGATGGAATATAATCAAAAGAGTTATTTTAATGATCCACAGTAGAGAAGAAGCACAACCAAACACAAATCAAACTTAAACATCAATAGCGTATAAAGGAACATAGGGGAACACAGACTTAAGTAACAGAAACTTAATTGGGAGAACTGAAACAGGTGTGAAGCTAATTAATTAAAAAACATGGAAACAAACAAGGCAAGGCAAAACAGAACATACATGTGATAGTTCGCCCCCTCCCGGAACAGTGCGTCCTCACACTGACAAAAACAGTCCAACAGAAGGAAGGAGGGTGGGGGTTCAGGAGGCGGGTGTGGAGCAGGCAAGGGGCAGGCAATGGGAAATGGGCATAGTTTATAGGGTGGAGAAGATGGAGGGAGGAGCCTGGAGCAGGAGGAGCAAGGTGGAGACCCGCAGGCCAGCCATGGTGGAGATAGGGCTGACAACACCAGGGGGCCGACTGATGTAGATGATACTGGTGGAGTAGGAACCCAGGATGGAGCAGAGCAGCCACAGAGCAAGGGTGACACTGAGGATACGAAGGGCCAAGGTTTAGCAGAAGGCTCAGATGACCGAGGTGACAGCGGGGCTCTGGAAGACCGTGGTGGAGCTGGAGCGACTGAGGATGGAGGCAGAGCGAAAGAGGAGCCTGACAGAGCCAGAGGGACAGATTGTTGAGCTGAAGCCAGAGGAGTGGAGTGGTGCTGACAGGCACCAGCGGAGATGGAGCTGAGGAACTGCCTGCTTTAAGAGGAGGTGGGAGAGGGAGGCTGGGAGGGAACGCAGGAGGACTTGAGCTGGGCAGAACCTGCAGAGACACAGGAGATTCAGAGCTGGACGGAACCAGCAGAGACGCAGTAAATTCAGGGCGCCCAATGACTGAATATAATCAAAAGAGTTATTTTATATTGATCCACAGGAGAGAAGAAGCACAACCAAACACAAATCCAAACAAATAAACATTGATAGCCTACAAAGGAACATATGGGGAACACAAACTTAATGTAAGTAACATAAACTTAATTGAGAGAACTGAAACTGGTGTGGAGCTAATTAATAAAAAACCATGGAAACAAACAAGGCAGGAAAAAGGAAACACAGAAAGCTAAACCAAAACAGATCATACATGTGACACTAACAGGTATATGCTACGCAGTTGTACAAGGCCAACAAGCTACATTTCTGCTTTCAGCATTATTTGTCATTACTCCAGACATTTCTTTTTAAATACATTAAGTATTAGCTGTATGCAAACTGACCATATTTGGTTTTTAACCATTACAAATGTGTACAAATTCTATAATTAGTACATGGAGGCACATTGAGATCCCCACTTCTCTGAGATTTGAACCATACAGGGCCTTAAAAATTAAGATTGCAACAATATCTCAAAAGCCTAATGTTTCACAGAGGTACTCGGGCACTGTATATATGTATGTTTAGCTGAGTACATCTGGTTGATTTGACACAAAATGACCCATATACATATCATTTTTGATTACTTTTGCAGCAATTACCTGCACATTTTAAATGAATGTCCTGTATAAACTAGCGTATACTGTAGCTTGACCTAATTTCTGTTACCTGGGGCTACCCATCTGAATTTCTGTCCTCTTCTGAACTGAGGGAGTTTAAACAGACAGTACAGTGTGACTACTGCAAAATTGACTGTTTTTCAATTCAATGGTTTAAGAAGAAAACAAATCAATCTAACAGCCATTAGAAAAATTATACACAGGCTCGGCATGCCAATGTTCCCATATTCCACACCTTGAAGTCTCATTAATAATATATTGATTGAGATTAATGATGTGTGTCCCTCTTGATACTTTAAATCATTACATGGGAAAATGTCAATTATACTGTAATAAAAAAAAAAAAAAAAAAAAAAAACAGCACAATATAGATTGTTAAACTCTGTCACCTTTTATTTATTTTATTTTATTTTTTATTTCTTGTGAATCTTTTTTTAATTACTTAAATGCTAATATTTATTTACAAAATATGATGACACAAATTCATATTTTAACATTGTAAATGTTCATAATTGCAGAGAAATACTGGAATTGCATTAGGTGGGAATAATTTTGCCAATGCATACAAATAAAAAGGAGTTTAACTTGGGTAGAATTGATTTTAAATACCTGTGCCACATGCTGTCTTTAATTTTTATTAAATCTGATTCAGGGAGAAAGACAATGCCCTGAAATGAGTGTTAACAGGGCCCATAATTCCCAATTGTCCTCCTCAAGAAACTAATTTCAGCAAATATCATGAATTAGACTAATGCAATGAGATGAGCGTGTCTTTAGCTAAGAGGATATGGCTTTGGAGAGTGCTAAGTACTAACATTAGGGCAGCCTAGCATAGCTAAATTTAAGCCAAGGTTACTCAAGCATGGCACAAGTATAGCTTGAAGATTGCTTCCATAGAGAGGGGGAGGTTTCTTTTAAAAAATGAACACCCTTTTCCAAACTTAAGACTGGGCCAGAGGGTGTGCGATATGGAAATATGAGAAATGAGGCAACAGTAAGCAATAAACATGCTAATTCACGCAAGCGTAGCAACCACTTATCTGTAACCAAGACGAAAAAAGCAGCAGTAGCTCAGTGTAATTTAACCCTGCATCAAGAGCTGGACTGTAGACTACATCAACCTGTTGGATTACGAGGGTCAAATAACCACACACCCACACAAAATAGGCTATATAAAGTAGTTTTTTTTTTTTTTATTGCATGCTAATAGGCTTTTTGTATAGGATTTGCCTGTTTTTTTTTTTTTTGGTGAAGGAGAAACACTGTGAAAATTGCATTAGGAGACATGCACATGGGTTGTTTTCTTCATCACAATGTGACAGAAGTTTAAAAAGAATAAATGGATCAGCCGGTCACAGTAACGAGATTTCAGTGCTTATCAGGGAAAACAGAGTGATAAAGGACAAGGGAGATTAGCATGAAGAATGCAGGTGTGTAGGAATGTGAATTAGACATTGCAGTCATGCCAAAATCAGACATCCCAACCTGGGTCCTCGGAGGATTACGGTTCACTGAAATACAAGACATAAGAACAGTGTTTTGAATTGTAAAGGTATTTTACATGCATTTCTCTCTGCTTTGTTTTACATTATTTACTGCTTGCTTTATTGTCAGGACTGTGAAATACAGCACAGTCTTAACCTGCATTTGCATGTCTAATATATTCGAGGCAATTGTTTGATTGAGCATGCATCAAACCTGATTATTGACCTGTAAAAACATCCATAAATGTCAGCTCATCCCTCCCCCTCTCATAGTTTATTGCTGCTGTAAAATTAAACGGTTATCTGTGTAACCTAGAAGATTCCTCTTTGCTGCACTGGAATTTAATAGGGGTTTTAATTCTTGTAATTTTTTCTTTCAGTATAAGGAAAATATATTTGGTATACTATATGTTCAGTTATGTTTTCTTACACATACAGTACACATTTAGGCAATAGATTTGACTCTTGCGTATCTCACATTCAGACTGCAAATTTTGTCAAGGTAGAGTTGTGAATTACCTTATATTATCATTATAGTAATGCACGCTATTCATCTGTTCAGTGTCCTTATAGATCTGAAATGTAAGATAGAGAAGTTCTCATTCCCTAGCTTTGTTTAAGGTGACATACCTGTATCATGAAAATCAAACTTTTTCAGTGTTTAAGTGCTTTAATCAGGTACATGCATCTACCATACCAGAACTATTTTTTTTTTTTTTTTTTTTTTTTTGGTAATACTTTAGAATAACTTTAATTGATAAATCATTAACAAACATTATATAATGCTTAACGGATAATTAGTTAATATATATTAACATATCTAGAAACTTGAATTAATGTGCTTGTTTTGAAACCGGAGGAGCCATCGCCATCCACCGGGCGGCAGAGGAGTGTCGTGCCGTTCACAGAGGGCCATCCAGTGCTGCCACCAGGCACCGCGGAAGAGTTCACCCAGCTGGTGGAGGGGCGAGTGGCTGTGTCTGGGAACCAGAACAATTTTTTTTTGACATTTAAATCAAAACTTCAATAATAAAATAAACACTCGCAGACGACTGCCGCGCATAAACAAAACAAAAACACATAATAAAGTCCAGGCCTGTTCCTCTCTCATCCTTCACTGTCGTAGCTCCTCTTTTATCCTTCCGATCTCCTCCGTGGGACTCGAGATCGGTGAGTGGCACAGGTGTCGCTCCTTTCCAAATCACTCGACCAGCCGCACTCCATTCCCACGGCTCTCGGCCCCACCCCACTCTTTACACAAACGTTGATACAGCTAAAAGTCCAGTGCAAAAAAAAAAAAAAAAAAAAAACATTTACAAATGATGAATAGTCTCTACTTTAAATTGGGTACTGCAAAAGCATGAACAAATGATTAATAAATGAATTGTGTAGATGTGAAAATAGGGTGAATTCTGGTCATTTGGGACACTTTTGCCATCAAAATGACTACTCGTTTATAAACATTTACTTTGTGCAGTCTAGGCCTGTAAATGTGTTTGAGTTTCACTTGGTTTTGAGAATGCAAAACATGGTTTTACTTGGAGATCTTGATGATGTGTTAGCAGCTGGACAGTTGAAATGATGCATAAAAGTCTTGTATGGAGATGTTTTGGTGTTCATTATGGTAATTAGTAAAGGTGGCCATGAGTTCTCTTAATGAGAATAATCTGGATACCTGAATTAACCTTTGTGTTGGTCCTGGAACAACAATCAATTACCATAAATCTAACCACAACATTGGCTTGAAAGCCTTTAACCACAGCCTCCTGACCGCAACTGTAAACACTCACTCTCTCTGTTGTGTCAGGAACATATTCTACCTGGATAAATGTTAAGTGGTTTAGATGGTTGATGTGTTGCAATTCTGTGTGTCATTTATAAAAAATTGTAAGCTCTTGCCTCACGGTAACATACGGTTCTACTGGCCTTTTGGTGAACTTCTACAGTACATCACATACTCGATGAGAAGACGTATGTTCTTGAACTCATACAGTCACCCATAGTAAGGGAAGAAAAGGGAGTCCATTCATACAGAAAAAAAAGCAATTCCTTCTAATATATGTGGCATTGCACATGTGTTTGTCTGGAAATATCAGGTCACAATGGATCACCATACAAACCTAACATTAACACTGCATGTTCCACCTTTCCATTTGTCACATGACAACAAACTGAATAAAGTGTATATTAAAATATCCAATAAATATGTAAGATGCCAGAAAACACAGTATAGTCTACCTGCAAGATCACAGCATGACCTATGTTAAAAGAATGAATACAATGTTCATAGAAACAGATATATACAAAATAATTATTAAAAATAGTGAGGATACATATGGCTAATTTTAAATGTGCCATCTTATGATTTTGACTGTGGAGCTCAAAGTTAGTAGTGCTCAAATGTCTTGGAGCTCCTGTTTCTCAACAGGAATAACATTAGCAACAATAAGGCACTGGGTTCAGTTCCTAGGGAACAAGCATAGTGGTAAAATATATAGCCTTGAATGCAATGTAGGATGCTTTGTATAGAAGGCAACTGCCAATTGAATTATTGTAGGCAGATAACAGAATGGGGGGAACAACACAGCTTTTTAGTATAAATTATTCATGTGTCTATGTGGGCATAAACTGCAGAGGTTGCATCTGTCTGCTGCAGCTGTGAAAATATATGTCCACTCATTCCACACTGTGTCCTCAAGTATTCGACAGGTGAGTCATTACATTCATTGGATCTGTTATACAACCTGTGAGACAATCTCAATAAATGACACACATGTAGAAGCTGCCAGTCATTAGATTATTCTCACACCCAGCCTCCTTTATTGTAGGATGTCCTGGAATGGATTCTGAAATGGATATTGAATTCTCTCCCCTGGAGATTTTAGATGAAAAAAGGCCTGGCTGGAAATCGAATCATCTAGCGAAGTGAAAATGCTGTGTAAAACTAGGATTTGTGTGAATTGCAAGACAACATCACACATAGCACACACACACACACACACACACACACAAAGACCTTTGTGGGAATGCATGAAGGAGAGGGGGTCAAAGCTAACATAGCAATACTGAAGATAAGATTTGGTACATGCCATTCTATCTTTATTGCTCCGAACAGTGTATGTCTGAACGACTGACAGCTCATTTCCATTTAGTATTCAACATGGACCCCTGCGTCCATTTCCAAACCTCTGGTGTTCCTCTGACTGTATGTGTTGTCTTTAATAGGAATGATGATGTTTAACATGAAATATCGTAATGTCAATACTTTCTTTTAATTTGGTGCTTTATACATCATGTAAAAGATGGGATCCAGTCATACAAGAACATAAAGCTGTGTGAACATGAAGAGTTTTCTCAAATCGATTGAGGTTGATAGTTCTCTCTCCCTCTCTCCCTCTCTCTCTTTTATTTACCTCCAGCCTTAACACCGAATAAAACCAATTACACAGGACAGGAGGAGACTGATTTCTGATGATGGGGCTCTGAGCAGCGAATATGAAGAGTGTGTGCATTATGTGCTTGTGTTCAAGTTCAGAGTGAGGCCGCTTGTCTGTGGTATTAATGGAAGGAGGTATAAAAGCAAACATACTGTACATAACATTTTTCTTTGTTTACTATTTGGCAAGGGGCAAAGAACCAAACATTTAGATGAGAAAATAATTGACAGAAAATAAATGTAACCGAATATGAGATGCTTTGGCTTCTTTTGGAGCAATTTTTTTTGGCAATGAGGAAATACATGTGAACAAACTGACCAAATTTAGTCTGAAATGTAGTTACTTGATATTAACTTCTTGTTTATAGAACTGCTGTATAAAAGCAATATGATCTTGCTTTAAACCGCCAAATAAAAGCTAGAATGGAAATGGATGAAATGGAAAGGATTTTTTTTTTTTCATAAAAGTGAATGCAGGGTTTATATGTGAAATGAGAGTTAAAAGTAGTCTGTCAGTGTCTTTCTACTAACCACTAAAGTGATTACTGACCATTTACTTAATGACTGTTCTCACTCACTAAAGAGGTAGAAAGTCTATACATTCAGACATCACTACTTTCTTTAAAGTCAAAATATACACTACTGTTCAAAGATTGGAGATCGTAATATTTAAATGTTTATTATTATTATTGCAAGAAATTAATACTTTTAATACATATAACACTTATATTAATCAAGCAGTAACATTAATAAAAATGATTTATATTTCCAAAAAAATTGTTCTTTCGAAATTTCTATTAATCAAAAAAAAAAAACAAAAAAAAAATTAATTGTATTAATGTTCATGATATTGCCGTCTTTGACACTATTTCTGACCAAATAAAACAGGTGAGCATAAGAAGCTTTTTTTAAAAACATCTTACCCTAAAGTATAGGATGGTTATTCTAAACTAGGGTAAGGTACATTATCCAATAAACTAAAAAGTGAGTAATTTTTTGGAGCATTAGGTTATTACTTCAACAATCATTACAAAGGATTTGATAATTGAAGAAGAATAATTCGAAGGTACACATCTTCCACTGTAAAAGATTCCCCAGTTTTAATAATAGTTACAATTAAATGAACACAGGAAATGATGATGGGTAGATGGGCGAAAGGAGCGACAATGACATAAGCCAGATTTAAACTCACCATTCACATGAGCTCTGACCTCACTAAGTTAAAATGAAAGATGTATTTTTTATTCAATTGTAAAAGTTTATACATTAATTTCACTGCAATCTTTTTCTAAATTGGACTGGTTATTTGCGGTACCACAAGGGTAGCACAAATGTGCAATCTGGATCAAATATTTTTGCCTCATTTGGTTTGATGTGAAAGTAGGAATGTTTAGGATCATAAACACTCCTGTGTCTTTTATCAAACAGGTTGATGTTGTGTTTTCCAATACATTGCCATAAGCCCCTCTTATTCCTTTAATTTGTACTCGTTATAGCAACTGTTTGATCATTTTCCATTTCCTGGCACAGGCAAGGACAAACACTGAGGGATATATCTCAGTATTGACATTGGCTTACTCATCAAAACCATTGGGTGATCAATAAATGAAGCACACCCAGAATTACAAATGATGTTTTCAGTTTAATGATAAAAGCTGTAGTTATCTCACCTTCACTAATGCGTCTTGACTTGGACATCCTCCATTACCCTTCCAAACCACACATTAGCACCGGTCCAGCCATGTTAACTCCTGTCTTGCTGAAAGGGCCATACAAAGCAAGCAGTGTTAAGCCACCAAGTCAAATATGTAAATAATTAAAGTACTGTGCCAGAAAATGCCTTGGGTTGAAAATGTGGTTGGCATTGAGATGGCTAGTCTCTGCAAGCATGCAGAGCGGGATTTTCCAATTTCCTTTTTTTTACAAAACCGCACACTTGACATTTCTCTGATCCAATCCCAGAGACATCTTTGAAGAGCATAAAGCCTTCCAGAGACTGTTTCTGTTTCCACCTCATTGATTTGGAAAACGGCAGCGATGAAGGCGGCAGGGTAATTAACAGATTTGCAAGAAGCATTGTAAAGACAGCCAATAAAAGTCTTCTGGCTTATTATCTATAAGTAGATTGGAACTAGTACTGAGGAATTTAAAATGTGCCATTTCGCACTTCAACAAACCCTCTCAGAGAAAACTTCTGTAACAGGTTTCGACAAAATGAGAACCAATTTTGGTAATTTACAGAACATTTAAATGAGGAATAAATGTAGCTGTTGAAGATTAGTAACATGTTCCAAATAAATAATTTAAATGGTGTTATATATGGAGAAAAAAATTATAGATATAATTTATTTATTAAATGTATTACATTTCTTAAAATAAAAAAAGTAAATGGAAATACTAATTATAATAATAATAGCAATAATAATTACAAAAATTCAAAGCTCACCCTATCATTACCATATAGAAATCTAGAGCCTACTGGGAAATAAATATAGGGTGACCAGACGTCCCGATTTTCCTGGGACAGTCCAGTATTTCATCTTTTTTTTTTTTTTTTTTAATGTGTCCTGACTTTATTCTGTCCTGTATTTCATGTGTTTATATACGACTGGGTGATCAGAGTGAGTACAAGTGTTCTGTCACGCGAAAACAGCCTAATCAAAGGTAAGGTTACTATCCAATCACAATTAGTTATCGATTAACTCTTTAAACCATAAGTGAAGGTGGGATTTATAGGTGGAAACACGCAGAATGACACAACACAAACACTCCCTGCGCCCCAATGTTCATACTATCCATCCTAAATAGTATGTGAGATTAGAATAAGTGTATCCCAAAGCATAGTATGTTGAAAAGAGTATGCCAAAAGTCCCTGTATGGTCTCCTATTTCAGGTCAGTTTTTGACGTGTGAATCCGTGCACACATTAATGGCTAATATTATCCACAATCCATTGCGCTTTGACGAATGATTCGGTTGAGAACCACAAACATGAATATAAAGCATTAAAAAACTCCAAACATGGTGGATGTGCGCAACTGACGGTTAAGTAGAGAAGTTTAGAAAAAGGGGTTTGCGTTATTAGCAATCACCATTTAAAATGGTAAAACATATGTATTTAATGTTATCTGAGTTATATTTCATCTGCAATAGTGATGTGAACGTTTATAAATATCCATTTGTTTGTGAACTTTTTAATGCATCATTATGCAGAAAATATGATATTATATATACCCATCTCCCCAACACCCACCCCCATCGGGTCTCGTATTTGACAATGATAAATCAATAAATAAAATGGAGGACAACCAAACTGTGATGGATAGTTTTGTATTTTATTTATCCATATATCTTTGTTCATTTAGGAAACAATGATATGATGACTGCAGTGTATATGCTTTTTCACATAAAAGTATGAAGACACTTCTGTCTGTCAGCAGAAACAGTCTAGGAACCAAACAGGTACGCAAAGATCTATATATGCCTATTGTCTGTTACTCTAAAGGCTGCCCTGACTTTAACCTTCACACCTCACCTTAATGTTAACCTTTGAAATAAAAGCAGCATAGACTTGATCGAATCTATTCACTTGTGCAGTAAGGATGTAACACTGACTTGTATCTAAGAAGATGCTTAAAATGGGATACAGCAGTGATTACTTCATACTCTGATGACCAGCCGCACCATCAATTTATTCCTGCTGGTTTGTTTCCTCACTGAGAAGGGTAAATATAGCCCATGCTCACAGAAATTGACAGAGCATCATATTTAATGCTGAGACAGGGAATTGTTTCTTGCGTTGCCTCACAGTTGATCACTGGGTTGTAACAGCTGTTGCCCTTAGGGACCCACAGACATAAGTACAACACAAGTGCAATATAATAGGAGTGATGACTATTCCCAAAAGACATGTAGTCCAGCTAACAAACAATATGTTCTATTAATGTTTTGAAAAAAAGTTTTCATTATGCCTTAGTTATAAAAAACAATAACAACAACAAAATGGTTCACAGCATCTATTTTTATTATTATTTTGTTTTGTAAGCAATATATTTAAGGGAACATTCAGTTTTTTTAAGCATTATGGGAACATTAGAAACAAGTAATAGCATAAAAAAAAGGTATTTAATTTACAGTATAAGTAATGTTTTTGTTATCGTCTCCAAAAACTGTTTCCAAAAAATACATTATATTAATAATGTTTAAATAATGTTTTTGCGCTAATGTTTTGAGAATGTTATTAATTTGTCTAATATATATATATATATATATATATATATATATATATATATATATATATATATATATATATATATATATATATATTTTTTTTTTTTTTAATTGAGATTTATACACCATCTGAAAGCTTTCCATTGTTGTATTGGTTTGTTTGAATAGGGCAAAATGTGGTCGAGATACAACTATTTGAATATCTGGAATCTGAGGGTGCAAAATAATCTAAATATTTAATAAAATCACCTTTAAAACTGTCTAAATGAAGTCAATACATATTACTAATCACAATTTAAGTTTTGATACATTTACACATATATAAGGAAATTTACATGATATTTTCATGGAACATGATCTTTACTTAATATCTTACTGATTTTTGGCAGAAAATAAAAATCTATAATTTTGACCCATACAATGTATTTTGGGCTATTGCTACAAATATACCTGTGTGGTTCATGATCACAAATAATGCTTTTTTCTGCTAAAGTTTAGAGAATGTTGCTAGTTTGTCCAACATTTAAAAAAATGCTAAATGAACATCCAACCTTATGTTTCAGGAATAAAAAATAAAAAAATAGCTTGAATGCTGTTTTTGTAAAAACAGTTTGTGAATTATTAAAGATTTGACAAACATTGCATTAATGTTACTGGAAGAATGTTTGTTCATAACTTGGGGGAAACTTTGCCAGAACATTAAGGAATGTTCTCTGCTAGCCAAGATGGAGGTTATTGCGAAACCTTTCCTTGGATTACTGTGATTTTTGTACTAATAAGTGCGTCTCTGAGTATTCAAGTATTCTCTTTGTTGTGGGGGGGGGGGGGGGGGGGTAAATAGTGTACTCATACAACATGGTAATCCAAAATGTGTGTTTGTGTACAAGCATATTGTCTTTAAAACACATTGTCTTGTTGCTGTCTATTTGCATTTTTGAAGGATACATGCCTCCACTGCTCATTCCTAATTGGAAAAGGAAAGATGACGAATAGAGGCTGTTGACAGTACGTGGCACACTGAGTCGTGATTCATTGAATCTGGTATGAGTCAACAGCAGCATCTCAAAAACACATGTGCACTGTGGTTATATATTACAAAACCTTCAGGCGGGCACATCTGACATGCTCCTTCCTCTTAATATCTCCAACCTTGTGGAGGAACAACAAAAGTCCTGAAAATCAAACCTTCAGACATTTTGATAAATGTTACAACACATTTCAATGTCGGGAATCAGACAGCTTTTCAGACCGGAATAAAACATACAAGACAGATGACTAGTACACACCAAGAGACAGTCGGTTGCCTTGTCTGTTGTATTCTACATTAATATAAGATTGTTGCATCCTTATGGAAGCCTTTCATTGATGAATTTCAATAACTGTATGTCATGCTGTAGATTAATAATGTATTACTACTTTTACTTTTTAAAGAAAATGTTTATAAAAAGTGAATCAGTGGTGGATACTTTATTCAGTAAAGGTCAGGCTAAAAAGACAAAACCCAATATTTGGTTGACAATATAGGGAAACCATTCTATATGTGTTACTGTTACACAAACAATAATATATAAGGAAAAACCATACTATATGTGTTACTGTTACACAAACATTAATTTACCTTATACTATGATAAAACACTTTGCATTACCTTTTTTCCCTTGTGTGGAACATAAAAACATTTCAGAGAATTAACCATTTGACTTCTGCTGTGGTTGTGTGTGTGTGTGTGTGTGAGAGAGAGAGAGATTTCTAAAATATGTTTTTTTAAACCTTCCATTTGTATTTGTTTGCTTCAAAAATGTGCATGTTTACATATTTTTTTAAAGAATTTGTTTGATCAGAAAACCAGTAAAAAAGAATATACACACAATTTAATATTAATATATACTTAATAAAAACACAACTTTCTGAGCTAGTGTAAATAAAGATTATTCAATAATACTTGGAGACAATCATTAAACAAACATAATGCACCTTATTTCTTTTTTTAACATTTATTAGTGGTGTATTTACAACACATTTGATTTTGAATAATTAGGCCTGAATAAATATGCAACTCAAAATGTTTTAGCTGTGAGTGTTTATGATCTCTAATGACAAACAGTTTTGTCGACAGCAGCTGGAATTTGCAAGTATAAATATGCTGTCATATCCGAGGTGTATTTATTAAAACACATGTACATGATTCACCATTTCTAGATCTTCCCAGCTTTTGGAAACCATAGATGTTTGAATTCTCCCAAGCTCAGAAACTTTGAAAGCCCAAGAGATCAAAGGTTGCCATGCGTTTTACTGGGCGCAATATTTCACCCTTGATAAATACTCTCTAAACGCTTCAAACAGAAACAAAGATGAGGATAGCCTTTCAACATCTGCAGCAGGCCTCTTTGAGTCCCATCTTAGAAATTCAATCATTATATTTATTCATTTATTTTTTACCTATGTAAACATGTTTCTGAGATCAAATTAGCTCTAGTATGAATTCATGATTTCATAATGATAGAATGCACGTTATTGCTGTTAGCAGAACACATTATCACTTGTATATCGGACTGTTTTTCACACAAAATATTCATAAGCTACGTGTACTACTCTGCCTTTACTTCAACAGAAGGGGCTGAATGCGACCACCCTCCAAAACTGCTGAATATGAGAATTGTGTCTTTGAGCTTGAGTGCAGTGGTTGTTTTTGCTTACCCTCACACTGTATTTGCATGTGATATTTACTCTCAAGTTGCACTAGTCTGCCCAGATCAGAAAACTCTCATATTTACATGCTTTTGATTTCCTCCTTTTTCATATTTCACTTGCTATTGATTAATATTACCGCGTGAAAGAAAAACCCATCTATGAAGTTGTCTAACATGATAAATGGGGCCATGTTAGCATGAGAGATGGGAAATGCAAATGATTGATCTATTTAGTGTGCGGATATCTGGGTAGGGAAATACTTGGTGTGCGTGTGGGGAATATCCATATCTTGCAAGGCAGGAAATGCTGATCTCTCATGTGCCTTTGCCCAAGCAAGCATGTTACAACAGGGAATTAAACCTCAACACAGGCCACCTGGGTGTGAAACAATATGGTACATGCCAGAGATAAATATGTCTTTGCTTTGAAATGGGACATATGGTTTGGAGAGTTCAGAATTCTTCATATTCGCCAGATGAAACAACAATCAAGCGCATGCTACTGTTTTAGAAAACTACATTGAACAGTAATCTGTGTTAAAAAAGTGCAAAAACATTAACTCTCACTCATTTTTACTCTCTCTCTCTCTCTCTCTCTCTCTCTCTCTCTCTCTCTCTCTATATATATATATATATATATATATAGAATAAATGTCAATGTAAATAAATAAATAATACTAATAAGAGACATACCATAACTAGTGTTCCATATGGCATGGCATCCGTTATTTTTATGGTTTGCACTAGGTTCTACTTGTCCGTATAAACTGCAGGGACACCGACAGAACTAACCATTTCATTAATAGCAACATTGCTCTCACCTTGAAGAAATATGAGACGGGTGGTGATAAATAGCTTTCAAAGCATTATATGACACTTTTATTGAAAGAACACATTAAGGATGGATATAGGACTGACGATAGAAAAGCACTATATAAACGAACTAATGAACATCAACCTTTAGATAGCTCAGGGTCATATGACTGTTACAGTCTGAGCTGATTTAAGGAGCAGCAAGTTGTGCTGCTTGAGTTTCACAGCATCCTTATTAAACGGCAAAAAAAAAAAAAAAAAAAATCAAAGTGCATGGGATTGATGCTTAGCTGATACACTAATTTACAGGAAAAGAGATAAAGAAAGGAAACCGAGAAGAAAGAAACAGTCAGTATATCACTTCTATCTCGCAACCCTGATAGACATTACACTGTGTAGTCTCTTGAGTCTTGAGTCTTTCCAATTGCACGGGTTCTATAGCTTACGTGAGCTGCTGACCTGTGCTGTAACCTTCCAGTGAAGACACAATTATCACCTAGCCCGAGGCAGAGAAATGGATTGATCTAGCTGTAGTTAACTGTAATTCATTGGCCTCTGTCTACATTAAGAGTCCAGTGGGGAGGATTAATGTGGCAGAGGACCTGATAAACCAGCCTAGCTCTCTAATAATGTCCCAGCTCTCCTGTTGTGTGCAGAGTGAACTGTTTACACTCGGGATAAAAGCATTGAAAACAAACATCTTAATATAGTTTGACTTCTGTATTCTTTCATATCTAGAACAATGTTCAAATAGACCTCAGTGTTCCAATAACCTCTCAGGACCATTGATTCATTACACCATTGATTTGAGTGAATATTTGATCGCTTTTAAAAGAAGTGATCATCTGGTTATTATTGAAGTATGGAAGATTAATATTATGTTTAAAGCATCGTGATTTGTTTACGTTCTGTTTGCTGGCCCATGAAATCAAGCAGGAATTGGATTCTGGAGGACACAGCCTCAATTAGAGCATGGCATCTGAAATATGTTGTCAGAATTAATAAATGCAATTAGGTTTTATTGTTCAGTGAAGTGCATTAATTACAATGTGTGGGTGTATTCTGAAAGTGAAGTATAATCCTGTTTTAGGACATACTGTTGACTTCTAAAGAAGGTTTAACTATTGAAGGGGTAATATGATGCAATTTCATATTTTCCTTTCTCTTTGGAGTGTTACAAGCTGATCGTGATTAGATAAGATCCCGAAAGTAGCAAAGACTAAAGTCTCAAACCCAAAGAGATATTCTTTATAAAGGTTAAGGCTTGTCAACGCCCTTCTAAAACACCTCATTTAAGCATGCTCCCATATGTCTACGTCAAGATGTGGGAAGATTTGCATAAGGCCACCTAAATGTTCACACAAAGAAAGAAGGCGTAACTTTGTTTCTTGCCTGTAGTATTGTTGCTGCCCCCACCATGTTGTGGAGACAGACACTGTGTGTTTTGTTGTGAAAGTGAAACTACTGTGTTTGGTCTTCCAAAAGAGGGCACAACTAGAAATCAGTGGTTAAATTGTATTTACAACACTGTTCCAGAACCATAGCCTACAATGTTTCTGTGCACAAAGTCTGCTTCTATAAAGTGGGGCAGTTGCAACTTTGCAAGGACAGTCTGGCGCTTCTGACTCACAGCCTGTAAATACGTTTAGATATTTCAATAATTTTCCATTGATGATTCAAATGTTAGTTTTGGGCAGTGTAGAGTAGAGCTTGTTTGTTGTTTCTTCCATCACAAATGCGGACATGATTTTATGTTTACGCAGCACGATACGCAACACAATGTTTAAAAAGACAGTACAAGTCATTATAATCAGTAATTATGTCCCCACTGGATGCAACAAATAGCTCATTTATGATTGGGTTTTATTGTTTTTGTCTTTTCGAGCTGGTGTTCTGACCTGGACAATATGCATCACAGTATGGTAAGGGGCGTAACATTTCCGTCACACGCTTGAGGCATTCTGCCAATCACAAATGCACTGGATAGCTGGCCAATCAGAGCACACCTCGCTTTCAGACTGATGAGCTTTGTAAAAGATGACATGTTTCAGAAAGGCATGGTTTAGTGGCGAAAGAATAATATACAGTATGTGGATTTTTTTTTTTTTTACCTTAAACTGCATAAACACATTTCATTACACCAAATACACATCATAATGTTTAGCAACATCATATGACCCCTTTAATGAAGTGTGGTTTCCAATAATAATTATAAAAAAAATATATATATAATAAAAAAATCTTGATTGTTTCATTTTTTTTATACAACAAATGAATAGAGGGATTTCTTAAAAGTAGTTCAAAAGTGTGGGGTCAGTTAGATTGATTGATTGATTTTATATTTTTTAATTCAGCAAAGATGTAAAAAATAGATCAAAGTTACAGTCAAGACATTTAAACTCAATTTCTATTATTATTATTATTATTATTATTATTATTATTATTATTATGTATTAAAAATAAATAGTGTCCCTTTAAACATTCTTTTCATCAAATCTTGAAAAAAAGTCTTGTGACAAATCAACGTATTACAATATTTTTGAAGGATCATGTGACATCAAAGCTAGGAGTTATAGACCTGACAAATCAGCTTTGCCATCACATTAATAAATTTTGTTTTATAATATATTAGCAAAGTTATTTTAAATGTTATAATATTTTGAAATACTGTCTTACCATATTTTGATCAAATAAATGCAGCATTTGTGGACACGACAAAAAAAAAAATTAAGAAAAAAAGAAAGAAAGAGAAATATGCATACCCCAAGCTTTTGAACTGCAATGTATATTTATTCATATATTTATTTGTACTATTTGATTAATATGCATTCATCATAAAAGCAACACTTTCTATATTTTTAAAGGTAAAGCATGTAATTTCTAAGCAGAAATTAAAATTTAAACCATTAGTTGAGCTTATGTTGTTGTTTCAAGCTGGTCAAGCTTTGATAGTAACACACAGCTATAGTTAAGAATTTTTTTTTTTTTTTGACAGAATCAACCTACAAATGTATTGTATTGTCATGAAAAGAAAAAACACAGTGACAGTGCTAACAACACTGAAATTGAAAAAAATTGCAAATCATGTCAAACTTTCAGATTCAATTCAAACTACATTTTCTCTGAATCTTAGCTTAGTTGAACAAAACCTGTCTGTCACCGGACATATTATAGTCTAGCAGACACAATTTCAGTCAACTCAATTCTGACAAAATGAATAGAGCTAGTTATTGTGTTGTAGCTTTGCGTGACTGTATAGTTGTATATTTATATACTAAACTGTGGTATAAAAAAAGTATTTTAATATTCACTGAAAAAGTCGTGCTTCACATTTATCAGCAGCATTGTCATAAGTGAGAACTTCAACACCACAGCATATGTCTCTAATGAAATTCCTGTAATACCAGATAAAAGTGTCGCTGCTTCGTTTTGTTTTGTCATGTTTGTGACTCTGGCTGGGGTGAGAAAATGCCAAGGAGGAGTCAGATGATATGCTCATAAGTCATGACACTGCACCGTAAATCTATTGCAGGTGTGGCTTATTGATCTCCCAAGAGAAATATAGTCTCTCCATTCTGTTTCTCCTCTGCTGATATACAGCCACATTGACATTGTAAATGAGTCTCAGGGCTGTCCATGGAGGTTTGGAGAAAGGGCACCATTTGAGGCTACATGGCGAAAGACAGAGGAGTTATCAAAACATGCTGAAATTCCTTTATCCGTGAGCAGCCTTCACTACACATTGATTGTCATGCACATTAGCAGAGAAAATAAAAAAAAGAAGGGAAGAGACAGGAAAAGGGAAGGAAGAAAGGATGTTACATAAGAAGCAGCTGCAGAAGGAGATCAGTGTAAACAGGCCAAGATGATGCACAGAGAAGCAATGATGTGTTTTTTTTTTCTTCTTCTTTTTCCTTCAACACAAAGTAAACAGAGTAGATTGGGGAGAACTTAGGCGAAGGTGTGTGGGTGGATGAATCCAGCGAGTCCAATAAAGAAACACATCGACTGGTGTTTCTCCAGGGGAGCTCCTATATCTCTGTGTAACTGTGGGGAATATTACACATGCCTCCTCTGTGCACCACAGCTCCTTATGTGTGAGATTACACTGTCATGGTGACACATTATATGATTTGTTTGTATTTCTTTTATTTTGGTAAGATTGGCATCGTGCATGTGTTGATATGTAGGAGAAGCATGTAAATATTTGTAATTTTCTATACTGAGCTTACTAAAGGCATTGCATGTAAAGGTGCTAATGTGTTGGGTTCATAATTGCATCTTTATTTGAAGATTCTCCATCTCAAGTGCAATGTTGCACCAGGAGAGCTACCGAGCAAGTTAGGTTCATCAGAAAAGCCATACGTGGAGTATGGAGCTAGTGATGTGATGCAAATATCAAAATGTTAAATTTAATGAATCATGCACTATGGTAAAAGTGTTTTGAGACCATGACATAGTATCTTGCAAGGACCCAACAAAAAGAAATCCTTATTTACAGAGAATCTGCCTTGTAATCATAATTTTTGTGACAAGGTATATGGTTGATGGAGTTTACGTTCATTTTAGACAGAGACTGCAGTGAATTGTATGTATGTACGTTTTTGTAGTTTTGATTTTGCAAAAATGTAGGCAGAGGGACATTTTTCCAACATGTGTATATGACAGATGAATTTTCACCAAAATACAGTAAAGTTTGATAGGATGTATGGCATTTGACATCACTGACCAAAAAAGCCAGCTATGTTGGTGTTTTCTCCGTCCTTGTGAAAACTGATCAGTTTATTTTGCTCTCATACACACTATATAGTTACTTGCGTTTATTTGCATTCCTTTTTCCCTGCTGTATGCACCTCTGTCAGAACAGACATGAAACCCATTCTTGGGTCGCAATCCTATAAAAACATCAAACGATGCATTAATCTGTTATTGAAAATAGCTTAATAACTGTCTTGCTTGTAAGCTAGAAAATGATACTCAAAATAATTTGCATCGGATGTTTGCTACAGAAAACAAAGTAAAAAAATAAAATGTATAGGCAAAGCATTATCACGAGCACAAGACATGTCCTTTGGTCTTCAAATATATACAGTATACCTACTACTTATATAAGCATATATTAAAACTTTTTTGTTACTTTTTTTTAAATCTTTTTTTTTTTTTTTTGCCAGATTTCCAGGGCATCAGTTGCCACTACATTCTTGAAGAATGAGGACATAATAGGAAATGCCAGTTTCCAGTAGATCCACATTAAGCAGGAAAACCACATAGATTCCAGTCGTCTATGTTTCTTGGCTTGTTTAAATGGGGGATAAAATAACCTCTGCTCTGTCTGTTGGGGACACAAAGTAGAACAACATTTTTCATTCAGCGGTTCAGTGTATGACAGCCAGCAAACTAATATGAATGCATCACGGGACCAGCAGTCAGCAAAATCAAACAAATATAACTTTCAAGCACAGTTAAAATTGAAAGTGCAGATTCTTTTAAATTTAGACCAAGTGCTTCACAAAATTTCCACAGGGTTCTTTGGCTTGGTGCATCAGAGGAACAGATGGAGAACACAACACAGTGGCAGAGCACAGTTATTATGGTCTTGCACATTTACAAAAAAAAAAAAAAAAAAAAACCTCACTGCAACATAATGGATTCTTTGCCGGATCCGCTTTCCCAAGCCTGTGGAAACACTGATGCAAATGTATATTTTAAAGATCATGATTCGCAGAGAGATTCGAGCATTTTCCCTCTGAAGCAGGAGCTCAGGGGCTTTTGGGAGGGTATTGCACTGCTGTGTCCCACTGCTGTTCAAGAAGACAAAAGTAATATTCTCTGGTGAATTAATGCAGTGGCTCTAATTCTGTCTTCCCTCTCCTCTCTTAGTGCCGTAGGGTTTGAAAGAGCGAACAGAGTAATGAACATGGAAAAAGAGCGACTACTGCCAAAATTCAAAAACAGGCAGCTGAAGGATGGATGGAAGGCGAGAATAAAACATTGAAAAGACTATTCAAATCCCCTACTTCTAGAAAAGGACTCAAAGGATTAAAACAAATCTCTCAAGTAATGCTTAAGAGGGTTCTTTAATGCATTCAACTATATATTAAACGGGCAACAATAAGTGCTCCACAGGTGTAAGATGGTATATACATTAAATATAAAATAGCAGTCATAAGGGTATTGCACATCATTTTTAAAATATTTGACAGCATGCTGTATAGGAGATAAACACTGAAATATCAAGCAATTTGCTATTATTCATCCACCTCTTTTTGTCTTAAAAATTGGTGCAGCCATATGTAAATTGGTGTGTCTTATAGTATTTTAATGTATTATCTTAATTATGAACACACTGGTTTGTAGTTCACAAACACTGGTTTGTTGCTTTAAAGGAATATTCCATGTTTGGTACAAATAAATCTCCAACATTCATTTATTCATTCATTTATGTATTTATTTATTAGTAAAATTTAGTTTGGTTTAAAATGATTTATTTAGTAAAAAAAAAAGCAAGGTGAAGCATAAGCAATGCAAATATATGGGAAGCCAGTTTTTGACAAAGTTTTTAAAAATAAGAAAGAAAGAAAAAAAAGAAGCAATTCTGTTAAAAAGGATAATTAAAATACACATTAAATAAGAAACTATATCAATTGCCTAAAGTCTTAACATTTTATAGTACTTTTAGGGTTTTAGAAGTTAGTGGCAATAAATCAGCTAATTGTATATCACTTTACCTATGTAATTTTTGTTTAATCTATTTTATATCTATTCTGTTTCTATTCTATTGAAACACTATTCTAACTTTTACAGGTATTTCTGAATATTTAAGTGTTGTTGTTTTTCAAAGTGGGACAAGTGGAAAATAATTTTCATGTTTGCCACAAGTGCTACAGATCAGTTTAACTTGTACTGAACCTTGAGTATTGATTGAAGTATTTGTCAGGAGAGACACATTTTTTCAGCAATATGAATCCTGATGTAAGATAAATATTACACCTTACTGCAACTCAATAATTAAAATTCCCGCATTCTTGCGTGACCATATGTCACTAGGCAGTTCTTTTGTTTTGTATGTAGCTACAGCAGATCACTATGAATGCATTCAGTATTAACGTGTCTTATTCAGATATAACCTGAAAGTAGAGGTGTCCCTGAAGGTATGAGATATTATTCTTCACACATGTTACATACAGGAACAGCATTAAGCCTCCAAAAACTCCTTGGAGGATTAGGAAAAGGTTTAGCAATTTTTGGATGCCGGTAACCAGCTGTGTCTGATGTGATGTGTATGGAGATGCTCCACTTTATTGTGTGTAATTAATTAAATGCCATATCAAATCACCAGGGACTGGCAGGTAATTGTGCAGGCCATGCTGCATAAGTATTCACACCAAACTCCATCCACAACAACCAGCCAGCATAAAGATTTCACTCCTTTTAGACTAATGAGGGGTATAATGTGGTGTGTTAAATTGACAGCTTTAAATTGTTTTATATTTCAATGTGGGATTAAAGTACTCCACAGTCTGTCAATGACTCAAGTATTCAAAGAGATACTGCACAAATTTGCATGTCCATTAAATTAATGGAATTACTAAGTGCAATAAGTACTTATCCCTTAAAATAGAGATTACTACTAGAATAGCATAAGGATTTGTATAGGGGAGACTGAAGTGAATTGTAACACCATAATCTTTTCTATTTTTATGTTGGTTGAGCGGACAGTAGGCTTGTAATACTTTCCAGTGTACTAAGATTGCACAACATAGAACTTTGTATATTCTTATGAGTGTGACACACACACACACACACACACACACACATGGTTGCACCAATGTATCCCCCACCCCCCATAATTACCCTGCTTACATTTTAAAAATAAAAAAAATTTTTGTACTGTATATGTACTGTACATATCCTTTCTGTGTATATACTATTTATCAAAGGGATAGCTCACCCCCCAAAAAATATGTTGTCAATCATACTACCCTCTTTCTGTAAAAACATGTATGACTTACTTTCTTCTGTTATGTGGAACACACACACACACACACACATTTGGGAATCATATATTTGGAACCAAAGAGTTTTATTGACCATTGACATTTTTGTTGACCATTGACCTGAAAAAAGAGACTCTTTTATGTTTCAAAGAAGAAAATAAGTCATACTGGTTTGGGATGCCATGAGGTTGAAAAAGTATGACCCTTGTTTTGGATAATAAATAAATAAATACATAAAAAATAAAAAACCTACTGGAAGAAAACATAATTCTTGAGCTCTGCTTTTATGTTTTTGAGACGTTAGCCTCCACATGTATTTCCAGTTATGTGTTATGGTTTAAATTAAGACATTTATTGTTTGTTTGCCCATTATACTTTGAAATTAAACTCTTTGAAATGAAATGGGCTTGGGTCGTAGTGAGGGTTACAATACCATTAAATAAATGCAGCAAATCCAAGAAAATCCATGTTTTTAAGTATTGCAACACAACTCAACCAGGAAGTGAAGGTGGGTTGTAGTACTCGTGCCTTATTTTAATGTGTAGCATAATTTGTAAATATGGGAAGATCACGTCAAAGTTTTGGATAAATAGCGCACGTTAACAACAAATTGTAACAGCCATCCCCCGTCTCCCCAAAAGGGCCATCCCACTATCTCACCTACTAGAGAGAGAGGAGAGAGTGTAATAAATCTGTGAACGGAAGGGAGGTCAGGACAGTTAAGCCGCTGTACCTGTTCTACATCAGAGCAAAAAGCGCGTCTTTCCCGGGGAGAAGTCAAATCCACAGACAGTGCCCCACCCATTTGGATTTTGCCGTTCGTTCCGTGTATTGCAGGCTCCAGGGCTGCTGGGGAGGAGCGAGGCTCGTCTTTATCAGTAAGACAGCGCCGCTGCTTGAGCGCTACACTGACCGTCTGCCGCGCGCAATCACCGTTTGATCGGGACCCGCGCGGAGTCTCTCCGTTATCTCGCCGCGCGCCACTGCAGCAGAAGGGCAAGAGTAACTCCTGAGAGGATCACTTGTTTAATCTCCGCTGACCCTTCCTGGGAGAAAAAAAACACGGACTTAACTGACACCTGTCCTGGGAGATACTTAGTCGAAGACCTTTTCGTGTACCTCAGAAGTTTTAACCGTCTGTACCGTTCAACGTTTGTAACCTTGGAACTCGTTGCTGCTGTTCGGTGAGGATGGGACCGTTGCTTGTCTCCATCGCCCTCTGCGTGCACCTCGCTGTCCCGCATCTCGTCAAAGGTGAGTGGCAGAGCGCAGAATCTCTGTTTTTGTGTATTATGTTGTTTAACTTTCAATTCCAGAAGAACAGGGAGACAATAAGAAATGTTATAATTCAGCACGTCAAGGAACGACGTCTCAAGGAATGATGGAAGTCTCGTTTACAACAAAATGTTTGTTGTGCGTCTCAACATGTCCTAGAATTAACCTCAGAACGCACGACTAGTTGAAAGCAACTATATTTGAGCACAAGTCAGTTGCAGATTTTTTGAAATGCCATTCATTATAGCTCATGCTGTTTTTACTGGACAAGTGAAGGTAAGGGAGACATTATTTACCGGCTATCCCATTGACAAGCTGCTACGGCTTTCCTGATCGTACTCCCACGGTTTTTTATATCTATGGCAAGCTGTTGTAACATTCAAACCGTACAAAACAACAAGTATCGCTTTTATTGTACTATTTATTAGGATTTATTTTCTAATAGTGAATCTTATGTATTTCTTTTTTAACGTTCACCAACTATTCCTTAGGAACTAGTACTTATAGCCTGTCAACAGTGGCTAAATTAGTAGATACTATTCATTCTGCTTAATTTTTTATGCTTATCTACATATTAGTACTTCATTTCAGTCAGTCAATTAATATTTCAAACAACCAAACAGTCAATCCACTTTTTTCAAAGAGCACAAATAAACACATCAATAGTTGCCCAAAGTGGTTATTAATTTCCTGCAAGTCAATTTCAAAATGTTTTTTTTTTTATTTTATGTAATGAGACTTTAGTTGGCCTATGCAAATACTAGCATGCCTTGAAGAAAGTCTGCCAAATGCATAACTGTAAATGTAAAACTGAAATATGCTAGTCACTGTCATACATTCATTGTTATTATCTGATGAATATATATATATATATATATATATATATATATATATATATATATATATATATATATACTTATAAAAGCTAAAAAAGGATACTTGTCTATAATGGGTTGCTTAAAAGTAGGGGTGCACCAATATGAAATTTTACAACCGATATTGATATCTTATTAATCAGAATGATATTAATATATAGCATTAATCATAATAATATTATTATTTCTTGCTGTAAACTACACAGGAAACCCTCTCATTTGATACATTAAAGGTTAAAATGAACAACAACGTTGTTTATATTTTCAAATATAAAAATACTCAAAACCATTTGTATGCATCTCAATTGCACATAAGGTCTATGTGTTAGATTTATTCAAATAGACGAGTGTGTTAGAGAGGATGGGCACTGGATGAGCCAGGGCTGGCGGCGTGTGATGGGGCACACCTGTTGGGAATGGAGCCTCATCATTGCTGCTGTTTAAAAAGCCCAATGCGTCTCTGTTTCACTGGTGTCCTCGTGGGTCCAGGAAGGGATTCCCACGCCACCAGAGACGTGAGCTGAAGGACGCGTGGTCTGGATGAGAACCGCACCCATTTTTACACGGCCATCAGGCCAGGATGCCAAGCCATCTATCTCCGTCAAGTGCCGCGGCCAGTGTGAGGGATGAAGCCACTAGAAGAAGCCGGTGCAACGGACCCGCAGAGGGGAGCGCGTGCGGCCGCCGGACTCCGCCCCTTACCTGGACCCTTCCTCCATGAACACTGCACGATCCATACGGACCCTTCAGCACGACGAGGACACCAGATTTCCTGTTGTTTTGGACACTCATCCACTTTGAACACTTTTATTCCCTCTTTTGCTTTATTTTCTGTTAATAAAAGCCTCTCCGAGGCTTGACGCCATGCCCACTGTGTCTGTCATTTGCTCCTATATGTATATATATATATATATATGTTTGTGTGTGTGTGTGTGTGTGTGTGTGTGTGTGTGTATGTATGTATATTGCTCTTTTGATGATTTTGATTCCTTCCATTGTCCTCATTTGTAAGTCACTTTGGATAAAAGTGTCTGCTAAATGACTTAATATAAATGTAATAATTAGTAATAATTAAGTAATAATCAATCTTATAATATATTTTGGTATTGTACTGTATCTTTTAACTTAACTTCATTCATGTTTATGTCATGCTATAGCTTGTATTAAAGTGGAGGAAACTCACGCTCTACGCTGACACTTAAACTGAAGCTGCTAAAATGTGATCTGTCTTGCCACATTTAAAAGAGGCAAAATGGTTTTGCTGTTTGAATTTTGTGTTAAAATGTTCAGGATTTGAAAGTTGAGACTTTATTTCTTATCAGAAAAAACAAAGCTTAAAGCCCATTGTGATAATCTGATTAGAGGTGCTTTACAAAAAAATAAAAATAAACCTAAGTAGTGGTTGACCAATTTTTTTTTTTTTTTCTTTTTCTTTTTTTGGACCGCACATGCCGATATCTTGGAAAGAACTTATAATTGTATATTTTTATTAATATTTAGGAAATTTGAAATCATTTGAAAATGGAAAAAGGAAGTACACGGTAACCAGCAGATCACTCAGAAGTTTGTGTGCATTGGGGATGAATATGACAGTGGACCAATGCATAAAGCGCAGCATAATTTGAAATCATTAATTTATTGTTTAAAGCATTCAATTTGCAAGGACTGAAAATCAGGCAGAGAACACATGATCATGCAGCATGATCATGCAGGTCACATGCACACTTCACAATATTCCACAACTGGATTTGACTAAGTTTGCAAGGTTTGTAAAATTAAATGTTCGTTAGCCATTCAAAGATTTGTTTAAATGATGTAAATGTGTATTTGTTGAATGATGACAGAAAATTAGAAAGTATTATAATGTTTGCCTTTCTATTACTAATATTATAAAGCAATCATTATAATACTTTTTGTATACATTTCAATTCCTTTGTTTGACAGTTCTATCAGATTATTAGATAGACTTCTATCCTTATTAGACAGAACCGTTAATGACGATGCTGAACAAGAGGGGGAATGTGAGCAGTGTGCGCTCAGGCAACACCACTCTCCTTTTGATAGACAGGAAATAACTGGCCTTGATCATAAGCTGTTTTTAAACAATTGCTTGATGGCTGATAGCGTTGATAATATTTTTTTTTTTTTTTTTTCTGCCAATAATGATTTTTGGTCAATATATTGGTGCATCCCTACTTTAATTTTTTTTTTAAAAAGACAATAATGTTAAAATAGCTTGCCACATTACATCAGTATTTTGAGAAATAGGAGGGGACTGATCAGTTCTCATGCTGAACCGATCCATTTACTGCAGCTCAGTGGATGTTTCTCCCCTTTTGATCTTCAGTCTCTGCCAATGTTTTCTTCTATAGTAGAAATGCGAGTGATGCACATCCGTTTGGATTCAAATACATTGTCACTGTGAGAGTGGACAGGTTTCCTGTCTAATTCTTTTCATAGGGATATTTACATCAACTGGATTTTTATGTTCAACATTGTTCACAGAGCAGCCAGAAGTGCTGGACAACATCTTAAAGGGGTCATCAGATGTCCATTTTCCACAAGTTGATATGATTATTTAGGGTCTTAATAAAAAGTCTGTAATATAGTTTGGTTAAAATTTCTCAATGGTAGGGTAAAACAACACCCTTTTTAACAGTCAAGAAACAGCTCTTTTCAGAGCAAGCAATTTTGTAACATTTTCCTTTAAATGTTAATGAGCTCTGCTGACCCCGCCCCTCTCTTCAGAGCGGCTCTCTGAGGGACTATTTACTTAAATGAAACATTCATTCATCGTGAAACTTGTTAATTAACACATTATTATGAAAGACGATTTGTGATTCATTAAAAACCCCTATCTATACTCAATTCTTCTGTTGGTAAAGCTGGATTACGAATGATTCGCGTGAACATAGACATATTTAGGTAGATCGGGGGAACATTCCCTTCAAAAACGGATATAAACCAGTGCTTCCTCAGCGGCTCAGATGTGGAGAGTAAATGACGACTGCTATGTTCACTATTACATCAAACAACAGAACACCTCAATCCATGGGCATCGCTAGTCCATTTTTAATGTGACTAAATGACTACTCAGCCCCCCTAAAAGTTTGTGATTAGTTCCATAAACTGTAGATGAATTTGTGATCGCCAGTCCAGTCTGTGCTGAAACGCCACAAACTATCATGCGGAGGGGCCTTTCTGATTGACGTCACACGGACAGGCATCTGAGATCGGCTCGATTTGAGAAAAGGGAAACGGTTTAACGAGATAAAAAATAATAATAATAATACTAAAATACACTGTGTGGATATTTATCAAATTTCAGATTTTTCATTTTCACATTTTCATTTATATTACCCACATTTCAGTTCAAACAACTTGTTAAAGTGCATGTACTGTAGCATCCAATGACCCGTTTAAAGATAATGTAAAAAAAAAAATTGTATTGATGTAAAATTTGGCTTAGCCACTGTGACGTATGTTTAACTTAATTTGCACACTATTTTGGATTCTTCAGTGGTGATAAAAAAAAAAAAAAAAATTCTGATTCCTATGCAGTAAAACCCCCAGTCTTATCATGTATTTGGGATAAATGTAGACACACAGTGTATTCTAATGGGAGACTGACCCAGAAGAAAATCTTATTTCTCATAAGTTGCTCTTTCATAGCTTCTCAGATCTCTTTCATATATTTCTCAGATAATTTTAAGAGTTTGATGAGAAATGAATATGAGTTCATATCAGAACTCAGACTTTGATTGCAGACTTTAGTTTCTTGGCAAATCTGAGCACAGTCTCAGACATTGAGATTTCTTCTAAAACCCTGGAGGAGACTTGCTTGAGATTACTGGGGTTGTTTCCTTCTTGAGAAAAACATGAGAAGCTAAATTCTTGAATTTGCTCTCTATTTAATCTCTTTGCAGTCCAGAAGAAACAGTTCTTATGTGTTTTTTTGCTCCCTGAGGGGATGAACCTGTTTTCTGAAAGTGTCTCCTTGAGGCTGCAAGAGCACTGAAGTATATAGCAATGATGGAGCATCATGCAAGTGTTCCTCAAAGGCAGATGCTATCGCTTTCAAAGCTTGGATGCCACTCAGAAGAATGAAGCATAGATGCATCAGTCCAAATTTTCTTCAGCTGACAGTTTTGTTCCTGAATATGAGAGCAGTCCAAAATATGATGAAATAATATATGAAAACAGGCCGCATGCTTGTACCCTTGTTTGTAGCTTCCCAGTCTTCTCAGCTTCACAGGTCTGTGATTTTAAATGTGCTTCCAGTCTATCTGTGCTAGGAGCTATAATTGTAACTGAGCATGGCCTCAGAGCCTCCTGGTGTCAACTCTGCTTCTGCAGCTTGGAGCTACAGCCTCCTCCTTGAATAATGGATTCTTAGCTACAATACCTCAGGGTGCACTTGTTCCTTGGCTTGAAGTGGGAGTGAAATCATCAGTGGCAGTTCTTCAATTAATCACAGCACATTCAGACGTCACACATTCGACATGCTTCAAGGTGTGATTTGGTGGCATGCCTCGCATTGAGTCACATTTCCTTTGTTTCTTACAACAGCAGTTAAGAACTTCAGAGAGTTTCTTTTCTATTAGAGTTAAAGGACGTATGGCAAAGTAAAGGCATAGTCCACTCAGGAAATTAACATTTAGTCATAATTTACTTACCCAGATGTGATTCCATACCTGTATGACTTTCTACTGTGGAACTTATAAGAAAATATTTTGAAGAACATTGGTAACCAAACAGTTTTGGTTCCCATTGGCCAAGATTACATTTGAATACAATGGGAACCAAAACTCAACATACTTCAAAATATAATATTTTGGCATGATGTGAGTAAATGATGAAATTATTTTCTTTTGTTATTATTATCATTATTATTATTTGGGTGAACTTTTAAATCAGTGTTTTTTTTTTTTGTTTGTGTTAAAATATTTGCTATCACAGTTTAATGTAGGTTAACATCCAGTGGTGGAACATTTGCGGTCCAGTGTTTATGTTATGGAAACGTATATAATTTGTGGTCTAACATTTATAGAAGAGTATGAAATGTCTTCCATTATATCATATTTCTTCCATTGTTTGTGGGACTGTGTGGGAGATTTCAGAGGCTGCTTTCATTGATGCATGTGTCTGTCGGGGGGCAATTACAAGCAAACACCCTATTCTCAATGTCAGAGGCCACAGCTGCTAGCTTGAGCGAATCGATGATCTTTCAACATCCCTCACCCGGAAAAGGCTCGTTGCGCATCGTCTCATGCCATTTTGCAATGTATCAGAATGCTGTGTGGCTGATAAAAAGGCATTTTGTTTGTTAAGCTATACCGACGGTCTCAGACAGACCATGAAATAACAGATGCTGATGACAGGGGGCATGTTGCTGTATATTCTGTGGTGTGTGTTGTTTTTTTTTTAGGTTTATATATGTGGACACCTTTATACTTGGGGTCACTGGATTGAAATCAGTTTTTTGCTCAACTACTGGATGGTATCCTGTTTCGGCTAAAATGTTTATTAGTGAGAAAGCATTTCAAATAAGAAATGAAGTCACATTGTGAGAGAAGAAGTCAAAAGAATTGTAAAGCTGCAATAATGAAAAATACACGTGCAGTTACAAAAACTAGCTGCAATTCCATGAAATATATTAGTATTTTAAGATATAGTCACAATTATAGTAATCATAGTTAATGGAAGCAAATGCATATGTGAACTAAAGTTGCATCTTGTGAGATGTAAAATAAGAACTAGAGCCTACATTTGCAAGTTGCGGTTCAAAGAAATAGTCACACAGATATAATGTGAGATATAATGTCATATTTTGAAACATAAAATCACAGTTACAGGAGGAAAAAAAACACAATGATGTGAAATAAAGCTGCAGTTGTTATATATAAAGTGACAATCATGAGACATTCCCATTTCTAAGAAAATCACATTGCGAGAAAGTACGTGGCAATTTGGAGAATGAAAGTCGCAGTTGCAGGAAATCATCATTGTTATGTGAAACAAATCCAGTTATGTGAAATAAAGTTGCAATTGTGAGATGTAAAATTATTGCAGCAGCAACTAATGTTACAGTTCCTGGAATTGCACTTGTGATCTATAAGTCCTTTTTTGAGAGATAAATTCACAATCGAGGATAACCATTTCAGTGATGTCAAATAAAGTTGCTGCTGTAAGATGTAAATTAACAATTATGCAAAATTTTGAGTCAGATTTGTTAGAAATTAAGACTCAATTATAAAGAAATAAAGATGCAGTTTTGAAATTGAATGTCACATTTATCAATATTTTCTTTACTCTAAGGTGGAAATGGTCTTCCACACCTCATTGTAGAGTAAAAGTGATGTTTAGGGTTGGCTCATCGCAATGTTTTTAGGGACAGAAAAATTGTCTAGACATCCTTTACTTATGTGTATATTCTTGTGTGTATTTTGTACTGTAAGTAGTGTATCTCTGCACTATAGTACAGACTTCAAAAGCTTTATATATCAATATTTATTGCATTATATTTTCTGCTTTGTATTGGGCACTCTATCCATGACAGTGTAACTATTTTATCCCAGCTTGAGGACAGGAGTGTGTTTGACAGGGGACCCATGTTGAGAGTGTGAGACAAATTTGTTCTGGTTGGATGAGCCTGTGGGCCCTTAAGCTCCAGTAGTTCAGGTCTTTATCCCGCACACATGAACTGTGCTGTCAGCATCAGCTGGCCACTTCATTAGAACGCCTTCCCAGCGTGAGTCCTGCATGCTGTATTTATTGTGTGACATTTGCGATTACATTGTGGAAAAATTCAAAGCAAGCAACTTAGAGAAACAATCCACTGTAGGCTCTCTGTCTGATGAGGAGACCATAAGCTGTATGAAAAATAAATAAAATTGATTTGCTTATTAAATAGGCCCAGTTAAGATGCAAAACACATTCAGATTCCTTGTTAAAAATGTCAATGTGACCACAGCATTTTCCTAGAGCGAGCTTGCAGAGAAAAATGCTGAGTTAATTGTGATTTTAAATGGCCATGTGTGCTTTTTTATGATGGAGTGCCAGTTTGATTGTTTTCTTAGTTAAGTTTTGTCATTCATTCAATTTTTTATTATTTTATTTTTACCATCACTTTCACTTTCTCTTTAATGAGTGAACAGAGGCCATTCCTTTCTAGATCATTGGTTCGGATAGGCTCACAGATCACAATTAATCATGAATGGGGCAACATGGCTGCTCTGGTGAAACAGAACTCAATCTCTCCATAATGACCTTCCATTCTTATGAGGTGTCATTGAACTTTACTCACTGCTCTTCTTTTCCTGTATGCTGGGATGTAATTGTGGTCATCAGTGTCTGGACTGTGCTCATGCAATCCTGCTAATAATAAAAGATGGATTCATTTTTCACTTGTTTTGACAGACTTATGGCACCATTGGCGTTTGCTGATGAGCAAGACTTGACCTGTATTATCTCATGGTAGGGCACATCCATCGCAGGAATACAATCATGCTAAACTGTGTAAAGAATATTAAGGGGTATTAAGCATTTGGCTCTTTAGCATGGCCTTTTTAGCCCTTTCTCTATTGATGATAGCCTTATTCGGAATATCCTATATAATCGAAATATTGTATAAATACAGTTTTTCTCAGTAACTGTAACTGATTACAAAATAAATATAATAAATTTACAGTCACTGATAAAAAAAAATGTATAATTAAATTACAGTTTATTGTGATAGATGCCAGTGTTTCCTCTCATTTAAAGATTTGATTTCAAGAACATTATTAATATTATTAATTATATTATTAAACTATTTCATGTTTTTTAAAAAGAAGCTGAAAAGAAAAAAATAGGTGCAAAAGTCTGATTTTGTGGTGACTTTAAAATTAAATTATTATAATCTTAAAGGGATAGTTCACCCAAAAATGAAAATTTGATGTTTATCTGCTTAAAACCCCAGGGCATCCAAGATGTTGAAGATTATATGTTTGTCAGTGTGGCACTGAGGATCTGCAAATCATTCGCCGCCGTCATTGTGTGGCACCACATCAGCTAAAGACTGTCTACATTGGACGCAACAAAGCGACCGCTGAAAATCATTTGAAATTTGTGTCAGCACGACATAAATAGAGTGCAGCAGCAGTTTACTGTCAGGGACATGTGGTGTCATGCCGCGCTGCATCCATGTAGACAGCATCACTGATTATAATGAGTTCTATTGACTGATCTATATATAATGAATCTATATTATAGATAAGTGGTTCGATAGTATTTTGTCGCGCCACTCGCATCTGGTGTAGACTCGGTGTTATCCTTATAAGGATTCACGCTTCAGGCACACCCGCGAACTCCAATCCCAACATGCAACCCCATATTTATATATACTGTAACAGTAGAATAATGGTTATTGTCAGTTTCAGCTTGTTTTATATACACACACGCAAGATAAAGATGAAAAGGGCAAACAAAAATAAATACAAAAATCTAACTACATTCTTCTGAGGAGCTGGTATTCAGATGAAAGGGTATGTTAACAGATGTAACGTCTAAGTTTTATAGACCTCCTTTTAGAATTTGAGGAATTTGGGAATGCAATGTTACGGTATGCCTGAGGGGCTATCATCAAATGCCAGAGATTTTAGCATTTTCTCAATAATGGTGACTATGCAAGATGCCCAGAGCTGTGGTTCTTATTGCCTGTGGGGCATTTTGGACTTGGCGGTTTGCATCTGAAGGAGAGATTTCAATGGGGTACTCTTTGTCGCTATGTCTTGCCTTGAGAAAATACAGTGAAAAGGAAGATTGATTGGTGCAGATAAACTTTTTTTATCACCTTTTACTAAATTACAATGAAATATGAGCTTTTTTTTTGTCTGATTTAGGGAGTAAAACATAGCTCTATGTGAAATGCTTATACATCTACCGTTGTAGAATGAGTTATACTGATTCATTGTGTAGCCTACAATAATTGATCTTTGTTGATAACAACCCCTGTGCAAACCTCACCTGCACCCTGCAACTATGAAAAATATAATTAAAGTGGTTAAAAGAGAACTTTGCAATTGTCACTATTTTAAGGGAACTTGTTTGTTTTCTTCTTATGGTCCTTAATTTTCAACGATCTACACTGGAACCTGTGGTTGTGGGAGTTTGGGTAAGTGTGAGTAAGGACCTTGTAGGTAAAAATAAATTATTATGCATCAGACTAATTTATTTTCGGTTCCTTTTGTCATATTTTGTTGGTCTTTTTGACCTATAGTGGGTGTAGTGTGTTATCACCACCTGTGAATGAAAGGACATTCATAATGAGTGATGAATTAGTATAGCAGATGGCAGGAAGTCAGAATGAATAAAGATGATGCCACTCCAAGCAAATAACCCTCTTTCTCTCTAAGGGAAGCAAATCATCCTCTTTTGGAACATTCTATATCTACCTCTCATGGCATCTGTTAACAAGGACCACTGCAGTACATTTACCGGTGTGGCTAAGACTGATGGGATAGAGGGTGGATTGAATCTGGATTGCTGCATACTTAAACAGTTTATTTAAAGCTGTGCTAAAATTACATGTGTAGCAAGTTCTCCTCTTGTTCCCCTAGGTCCATAGCTCTTTAAAGTCATTGGTTTAAAGACTAAAGTTGATTAAAGTTGGCCTTCCAAAGAGATTTTTATTCTCAGATCTGACATCAGCGATTGATACTTATATTTGATTTATTTGAAATGCATGTAGAATATAAAAGTGCACTGCTTCTATGCAAGTACAGCGTTAGTGCATTAGACATCAGGGTTGTGTGCCTTTCAGAACTTAACTGAGAATGCTTTTTGAAATTCCTACGATTTTTAAGACTTTTAATGCTGATTCAAACCGTTCTCATGAGAAACGTGACAATTTTAGTTGCTGGTAAAAATCTTTGTACAGTAAAATTTGTACAGCATATTTTGTTTGTGTATGATGTGTATAAAAATTAAACCTAACCCTTAATGGGGTGTAAGCAGATTGTATGCAAGTGTAAAAATAGATCATACAAATGCATATTAATTTGCTACTGAACACCAAAACATTCAATAGTTGCCATGATAGAGTGTTGGTTGATTTGACAAAGCCTTATTTGAAAGTTCTGAGAAAGTAGAACACGCTTTGAAGGTTTATAAAACTTTTTAGTTGATATATTTCATTATATTTTAAGATATTAACATGCGTTACCTGTTTTATATTTCTTTGAATTGCAGCTCAGCATAATTCTCTCCTTTTCCTTCCATTTCGGCTTCCTGTGGTCTGCGGCCAGTCTAATTCAACACCACACAAGGTAGTGCCACACAAAGGATTATGAATTAAGAAAGAAAGTGCTCACACAGTGCAGTTTCCAATCAGTTAAATGGAGTATTGAGATGGATGTAGTAAAAAGCACAATAACTTAAACATGGATTGCGATTACAGAGACACAAATGTGTCAAATTCTTCAATGTAAACACCATCTATGTCAGGTGCTGGATGTGGATGGGGGAGGAATTAAGAAGGACCTAAACATCAGAGACCATACAGTTATTTCATGTCTAGCCAGGTGCCTCATTAGCAAGTTATTTGGATGTAAACTCAGACTCTTGGCTAGTCTTTGTGCAATACTGGGAGTGGGTGGATTGTTTGGAAATTATTGGCTGAACTCCGGCTGCAATTCTTCTGGGTTATTTCATTTTTTTTTCTTCTTCTAATTAGATTAGCTCCATCACTCAAACGTCTCAAAAGGGTCTAGACAGACTGTAAGATCTGTCCAAATTCTGCACTGACTGCATCTACACACTCTTCTGTACAGACATGCTGTGCTTGGCAGTCGTGATCTCTATAGTACAGCATATTCCACAATTACTTCTGGGTATTCACCATCTTTCTCGCCTCCGCGGGGCCATGAATTACATTATTCAGCCTCTTTACTGACATGAGGTGTAATAAGATTCAGATGCAGGTATCAGTGTCATTTGTCTGGATCCGAGCGAACTGCATTGAATGAAGGCTCCCCAATTACTCTCAGGACAAGGCTGATGCCATGGCTTGTTTATTGATTATCAGAAGATGGAGGTTTAATTTGATACTTAGATGCAAACCTTCAGCCGATTCTATTCCTCATGCACAACCATTTAGTTTAACTTGCTGTCTGTCTGATCTTGAGGCTTACGTCTCCAGTCGTTGGCACGATGCGCTATGACTTTCATCGCCGTATTCTCTGCTCCCAGAAACCCGGTGTTCACAGCATGCCATTGTTAGGCACATTAAGTACATTAACCACAGTCGATATCTGAGGATTTGTCTCTCTTCGCTTGGTTCTGTTCTCAGCGACATCATCTCATGCTCAGTTCCCAGCAATTGCTTTCACCCGACTAGTTCTGATTTAATTTGACGTGTGAAGACCCTTGAATATATGTGCGCCTCTGTCAGGGTCCAGGGGAGAATCATGTATCAAGCGTGTGAATGCATGTGTGTGTTGCCCGTAGTTTTAGCTTTTATTGTGCATGTGTGTTGTTCATTAGCATTCCAGTGAATTTTGTGTGTGTCTACTGTGTGTGCTAAGCAAGTGGATGTGTTTTCTCATAATGAGGTGCTATGTGTGCCATACTCAAAAAGCTTTGAAAGCTAACCCAGAAATGTCATCACAAAAATAAGGGCTTCTTCAAAAGCCAGTGAAGCTTTTTTAGAAACTTCTGCAGCACTTTGTATGACACCATGACTCTCCCAGCACACCTACTCATGTCGAACCTACATGCTCATGCTATGGTTTATTGAAAGTCATAAATCTGATTGGAAGTGCATGTTTCATTAGCAGTTGTATTGGGGGATGAAGCCTCACAGTAAGGGAAACTTATATTCTGATATATTTTGATTTTGTTCTCTAGCTGAAGTCCTTCAAATCCATAGATACACATATCTATGTAAATAAAATGTATTACAATGCCTTCGAAAAAAAAAAAAAAAAATAAGGTTATACAATTACAACTATACAATTAAATTAAAACAATTCTGCTTATTTTTTAAAATTATTATTATATAAAGCCACTGTACTTGTTTACAAGAAATACAAGAAGTTTACAAGAAATAACAATGTTACTGCTTTATGTGGACTATGAGGTGCATTAAGAAAACAAAAAAAATTATAGGTAAACAGGACTGAAGGACTGACTGAATTTTTATTTTAATGCCATTTGCAATCAAAATGTCATTTTATGTCAAATTATGCAAAAAATCTGAATAGTTGATTTGATTTAGGATGCATAAATTCTAGCTATGAAATTAGCTTTAGCAAGACTAAGTTTTTTTTTTCGAAATGCAATTAACAGCTACATTTCTAGAATTCTGCAAACACTTTGGCTTGTTGGAAATTATATTGTAGTAGAAGTTTTCATTACTTTCAGAAAAGAATAATGCAAAAATAGGCAGAGTTTGTCTTTGATTGTTAGGCATTGTCAGTGGACTAATGAAATAATCCAGTGTGAAATATATGGTTCAAGAGAGTTCATTTTCTAAATCCACGGGGGCCAAAAGTGTCCATAGCTGAAGAAACACCATATTACAAAAAGTTCTTTTAAATAATATTCCACTGGCTCAGCCATGAGGACCATAGGTCATGCTGTCACTTGTCATATCATGCATTACAACACCAAACAAATGTTTGAGAATTTTAAGAAGGTTCATTTCGGGTAATCATCGAGACTGGCGCAAACACATCCCCCAAGACCAGAGCAGAGAGTTTGTGAAGAGTTGTCCAACTGTTAGACATTACAGCTCAACCATTCTCTGTCACGCTATCAGTCTCTGTTTCCTGGGTGTCCCCTAGTGAGCGCACTTCTCCTTAGGCACTTCACCATAGGCACTTTAATTCCGCTTGTCTGGTCATGTCGTCACAGTAATTGCACTCCAATTAAATCGCACAGGTGTTGACTATCCTTAGTCATTAGTCTCCCTATATAGAGCTGTCTTTCTCTGTCGTCTTTATGGAGTCCTTACCCTATGTGTGAGTTGTGCTTGTCTTGTGAGTCTTCTCGTTACCTTCTTGTTCATCCGCATTCTTATCCGTTTCATCCGGTTCCCTTTTGTTTGGTTTGTCTCTCTAGACAGTTTTATTTTGTATTTACCTGTTTGTGCAATAAACCTCACCTGCAATTGGATCCTACCTTCTCCTTGTGTTTTTCCCATAACCCAACCGTCACAGAAGGACTCCATCATGCCTAGATCCAGCGGTGTGAGATTTCGAATCTGTTCCCCAGCCACCATGGAGGAACGGAGGGGGAGATTCCGGAACTTAACCACCCTTCATCAAAAGGGAAGCGAGGTGGGTGGCCTGGCGCAAGTGTTTTGGACTTTGGCAGTCGGGTTAGGTTACAATGATGCAGCACTAAAAGATTTGTTTAATAATTGCCTGGATGATCCTTTACCTCAATGGGAGATGAAGGGGTTAGAGATCCTGGACTTTTGGGGGTTTACCAAATACCTGCACCATCGTGCTCAGTGGGATGCAACAACCACACCTGAGTTTCCAGACAAGACTGCCACCTGCCCAGCGCCACAGCACAAGATGGCCACCAGCCTAGCACCACAGCACAGGATGGTCACCAGCCCAGAGCCACAGCTTAAGATGGACGACTCAACGCCTGAGTCTCCAGACAAGGTGCCGCCGACTCGCCATCGTGGAGGACGGAGGAGGAGGAGACAGGCGTCGACCGTCCCTCAAGGCCTGGAGAAAGTCCCAGAGGCCGAGGCTGTTCCCGATGCGGTGCCCGATGCTGTTCCAGAGGCAGTTGCCGAGGCGGTGCCCGATGCCGAGGCGGTGCCCGATGCCGAGGCGGTGCCCGATGCCGAGGCGGTGCCCGAGGTGGTGCCCAATGCCGAGGCGGTGCCCGATGCAGTTCCCGAGGCGGTGCCCGAGGCTGTTCCCGATGCCGAGGCGGTGCCCGAGGTGGTGCCCAATGCCGAGGCGGTGCCCGATGCAGTTCCCGAGGCGGTGCCCGATGCAGTTCCCGAGGCGGTGCCCGATGCCGAGGCGGTGCCCGATGCCGAGGCGGTGCCCGAGGCTGTTCCCGAGGCCGATGCCGATGCTGTTCCCGATGCAGTTCCCGAGGCGGTGCCCGATGCAGTTCCCGAGGCGGTGCCCGATGCAGTTCCCGAGGCGGTGCCCGATGCAGTTCCCGAGGCGGTGCCCGATGCCGAGGCGGTTCCCGAGGCCGATGCTGTTGCCGATGCTGTTCCAGAGGCCGATGCGGTGCCCGATGCCGAGGCGGAGGCCGATGCTGTTCCCGAGGCCGATGCTGTTCCCGAGGCCGATGCGGTGCCCGATGCCGATGCTGTTCCCGAGGCCGATGCTGTTCCCGAGGCCGATGCTGTTCCCGAGGCCGAGGCGGAGGCCGATGCCGTTCCCGAGGCCGATGCCGTTCCCGAGGCCGATGCCGTTCCCGAGGCCGATGCCGTTCCCGAGGCCGATGCCGTTCCCGAGGCCGATGCTGTTCCCGAGGCGGTGCCCAAGGCCGAGGCGGTGTCCGATGCTTTTCCGGAGGCCGAGGCGGGGCCCGAAGCCGATGCTGTTCCCGAGGCCGATGCTGTTGCCGATGCTGTTCCAGAGGCCGATGCGGTGCCCGATGCCGAGGCGGAGCCCGATGCTGTTCCAGAGGCCGAGGCGGAGGCCGATGCTGTTCCCGAGGCCGATGCTGTTCCCGAGGCCGATGCTGTTCCCGAGGCGGTGCCCAATGCAGTTCCCGAGGCGGTGCCCGATGCAGTTCCCGAGGCGGTGCCCGATGCAGTTCCCGAGGCGGTGCCCGATGCCGAGGCGGTGCCCGAGGCCGATGCTGTTCCCAAGGCCGAGGCTGTTGCCGATGCTGTTCCAGAGGCCGATGCGGTGCCCGATGCCGAGGCGGAGCCCGATGCTGTTCCAGAGGCCGATGCGGTGCCCGATGCCAAGGCGGAGCCCGATGCTGTTCCAGAGGCCGAGGCGGAGGCCGATGCTGTTCCCGAGGCCGATGCGGTGCCCGATGCCGAGGCGGAGCCCGATGCTGTTCCAGAGGCCGAGGCGGAGGCCGATGCTGTTCCCGAGGCCGATGCTGTTCCCGAGGCGGTGCCCGATGCTGTTCCCGAGGCCGATGCCGTTCCCGAGGCCGATGCTGTTCCCGAGGCGGTGCCCAAGGCCGAGGCGGTGTCCGATGCTTTTCCGGAGGCCGAGGCGGGGCCCGAAGCCGAGGCGGTGTCCGTTGCGGTTCCGGAGACCGAGGCGGGGTCCGCAACCGTTCCCGATGCGGTGCCGGAGGCCGTTCCCGATGCAGTGCCCGAGACCGCTTCGCCCTGGGGGACTCCGACGGTGACCATGAGGACGTGGTGGTCATCCGCTCCGCCCTGGGAGACTCCGACGGTGACCATGAGGACGTGGTGGTCATCCGCTCCGCCCTGGGGGACTCCGGCGGTGACCAAGAGGACGTGGTGGTCATCCGCTCCGCCCGGGGGGACTTCGGCCGCGACCACGTGGAGGTGGTGGCCTTCCGCTCTGCCCTGGGGGGGCTTCTGCTTTGACCACATGGGTGTGAGGGCCCTCTGTTCCGCCCGGGTGGGCATCACCTAATGTCCTCCATTTACCAATGTTTTTGTTTTCATTTGTTTTTTGTTTTTTCTATTTTCCTCCGTTGGACCTGGCCCTCCGTCCCTCCCCTCTTTCCTTCCGCCGGTCCACCACCCTCCTGGACTCCTTGTTTTGTGTTACACCTTCCTGTCTCTGCCTTTCCATCACGTCTGGTTGTTCCGTCTCTTTTCTTCCATTTTACCTGGTTGTCCTGTCTTTGTCTCTCCTTTTCACCTGGTTGTTTGTCTCTGTTTTCTGACCCTCCGTCCCTCCCCCTAGTCCGCCTCCGCTTCACCTCCCTCCTACCTCTTTTTCTGTTGGGTTTTCCGGGGTTTCAGGTGGAGCATCTGGTAGCTGCTCCGTAGGGGAGGGGGTAATGTCACGCTATCAGTCTCTGTTTCCTGGGTGTCCCCTAGTGAGCGCACTTCTCCTTAGGCACTTCACCATAGGCACTTTAATTCCGCTTGTCTGGTCATGTCGTCACAGTAATTGCACTCCAATTAAATCGCACAGGTGTTGACTATCCTTAGTCATTAGTCTCCCTATATAGAGCTGTCTTTCTCTGTCGTCTTTATGGAGTCCTTACCCTATGTGTGAGTTGTGCTTGTCTTGTGAGTCTTCTCGTTACCTTCTTGTTCATCCGCATTCTTATCCGTTTCATCCGGTTCCCTTTTGTTTGGTTTGTCTCTCTAGACAGTTTTATTTTGTATTTACCTGTTTGTGCAATAAACCTCACCTGCAATTGGATCCTACCTTCTCCTTGTGTTTTTCCCATAACCCAACCGTCACATTCTCATGAGCCGAGACTATGACATTCTGTGAAACCACAAGCACTTCTAAAAACAGACTCGAGTGGATGGAGTGGGATAGTTTGGAGTCTTTTGTCTCCACTGTTGTCCAGATGGGTTTGACACAGTGCGTAATTGGATGGAAGGTTACAGCCTCGTGCACCAGCTCATGATAATTAGAGAAATGCTTGATATTCAGACAAGTTCTAGGAGCTTGCTGGAGGCAATTGGCAGCGTTTCCTTTTGAAGTATGAACAGGTATTTAGAAAACACCTGTTTCCTGCTGGAGACTGAAACATTTCTCAGTTTTGCAACAAGCGGTGTGGTGTGTTTGTACATTACTCTATATAAATACATTTGTGTTCGAACAAACTAAATATCCTCATGCAAATACATTTAAATGAGTCTAAATCTAAAACTACAAATTTTTGTAATATTTCTTGAGATGTTTACCAGTAGATTATGCAGCATTAATCGAGGTTATCGCAATTTTTATCTAAACTGTCTAAAAATAAGAAAGGGTGTTTGTATAGTAATATAGAGAGTAATCTTATGTGGCTGAGAGAAAAATAATCTGATCTTCCAAGAAATTATTTATTCAGAGGGTTTTCCAAAGGTTGCATTTAGGTCAGTGCTTTTAATGCTGAATTGCGTGTTTAATTGATCATGAATCTGTTTGTGGCACTGAATTGTGGATAATTAATTCTTGGTTATTGGAAACTTTCAGCTATGATAGCTCATTATGAATTCAGGTGATAGAAACTCAATGCACTGGCCTTGTTGGAAGCAATATGATGTTATTAAACTCATTATTTATGAAACATTTTGGTCCATCCGCACCCGCTTTCTCTCTTCTGTATTGCCGCTGAGGTTTTAGAATGACTGGAATGTTTTGGCCGATTTCACCTCGACTACATTTCCATATCCTCTCTCTTTCATTTGCTTAATTAAATGAATAAATATGCATTCAGTTTTGCAACCAGTTTACAACTCACCGTTGTTTTCATTTTTCTCAAAAGGCTACTGCATAAATAATCAAGAGTATCATTTCTACCATGCATTTTATTAATCATACTGTGGGTTTTATGTGAGTGCATGTGTTGTGGTGTGCATTTGCATGTATGAACACTGGTGAATAGGTGAAAACGAGAACCGGTTATAATTCAGTATTGGAATGATGTTTAGTTCTATTAATCTCTCTAAAAAATGCAGTCTTCCGCAGATTGTTATTGTTAACTAAAACCGTTTTTCATAGTTGAAATAAATAATAAAACTTAAGTTTAAATTGATATAAGTTAAGACTTTTTAGAGTTTAACTGAAATACTGTAAGAATAAATAAAATCTCAAAAAAAATATTTAGCTAAATAAAAAAATAGATAAAAAACCTAACAAAAATTACACAAGCAAAACAAATTGACTAAAATTTAAACTGAAAGTAAAAATAAAACTCAAAGTTAATTCAAATAAAAATAAAATAAAATAGCTAATTCAATGAGCTAATTCAAATAGCTGGCCTTGTTCAGACTGTCCGCCCAAATCCGATTTAGTGCATATTCGGATGGAATCTTTTTTGAATAACTGTCTACACAGTGTATCGCAGTTGTTAATATCTGATTTGTGTGTCCATAACCGCTCTCTCATTTTACTGAATGTGCGTTGTTTACAATGGCAATGCAGTTGCGTGTTATTGACTACGCTAAAAACAACAATGACATCAATAGACCAACGCTACATTTGCGTCATCGAAGGGTAACGCCCCTTTTTGGGGGGAAACAAACGGATTCCTGATACAGAACTCGCTCCAGGGACCTTTTGTTTTTCATTGTTTCTGATGTGTACAGGCCTGTCAGACACAATTACAAACAGATATTGTATAATATTTATATTGTTTAGTCCTAGCCTGCGAATATTTCAAACTTAAAATCAGTTAACAGCCAAGGTAGCATGCCTAATGAGAGCTAACGTTAATCACGTAGCTACTAGCTGCTTCGTATTTCTAACTACAACAAAACTGTCAATAGTTTAAATCAAGTGAAATATGATCCAAGTAAACCACCGACTCCTCTTGACATGGCCTCATCATCTAGTTTATCATACTGTGAGTGTGTTAATGACAAAAATAGGCTACTTGGTGATTCCACGAGATAATGGCAACGTTAGATGTCCATATTTGGCCACTGCGTGGGGTTATTAATCCAGTTTTCGACAATTTCAAAGGGAAACCTCTGTAAACACCGTATCCAGTAGCTTCTTTAAATACCTCTCACGGTCCTCGGCCCGCAAAGAAATGGTGTATGTTTCTGCCATTTTTGCTATCAAGAAATTAGAGCGAGTTCTGTATCAGGGGAATCCGTTTGTTTTCCCCTAAAATGGGGCGTTAACCTTCGATGACGCAAAAGTAGTGTTGGTCTATACTGTTTACAAGCAGATATTGTCTTACGACATAACATGTTGCCGGTGCACTGGATTATTATTATTATTATTATTATTATTATTATTATTTATTATTATTATTATTATTATTATTATTATTATTATTATTATTATTATTATGGATTTAGTCTTATGAGGCAGTATCAGAGACGCAGGAAGCTGAAATGTGAAACTTTTTTTGTTGCTGCCATTTCCGCTGGTTTCAACACTCAAAGAGGTGAGTATACTAACAGTATATTATCTTTTCCCAATTGACTTACTGTTCGCATCAACACACGCTTATTTCTGCAAAGACATTTATTATGTTTTCTACAAAAACTTTTGACGTGTTTACATTTTACATGGCATGAGAAGATTCGCTGAATCCGATCTGAGTTGTCAGACTGAAACGGATTTCCAAGAATGCAATTTGAATAGGATTCCAAACCACATAAAAATGTAGCTCGAAATGGATTTGCAAAAATTTGATTTCAGGTAGTTTGTTGCCGAATTTCAATCTGATTTGCACATACATTGGATTTGGGTTGACAGTCTAAACAAGGCTTAATAGTATAGAAGTAATACTAAAATAACACTTTTACAATATTTATTTAAAAGTGTCACAGCACCATGACTGAATATAATGCATTGTTATCGTACAATGTGAATGGAGTTGCACTATTTTTTCTCCCTAAAAATACTAAAAGAATCATTAATGGAACAGTCAATAAACTGTTGTGATGAATCTGATCTAGAATCAAGTTCAAAGATTCCCATACCTCTTCTCAAAATCATCAGAAATTATCTGGTGGATTGTGCCAGTCGATTGTGTATTTTGAACATTGGGTATTACTGTAGGTTGTCTTAACTGAAGGCAATATATTTCTGTGTAATTCCTCTCTGCTGTTCAATGGTTTTAAAAATTGTTACTGATGATTCTGGGAAAGAACCCACAATGCATGGCGGTACTTTCAGACACTAGCTAATCGGTAACCACCACAGACATTCTTCAGATATGAGTTTATGTGTTTGTGTAGGTGGGTGAGTGGGTTGATGGTTTCGAATGAATAAGCGAGTCCAGTAGCTTCTTTCCAGTGATGGTTTTGTATGGCAGGGTCAGACTGGAAGAGCTGGAAAATGCTAGCTTTGTGAAATTTAAACTAAAAAACCTTCATAGACAAAACAGACAAAGAACTGAATGCTTGTGTGCTGAACAAGGACCCTAATGGGATAGCAGTGTTTAATAAAGCAGGTGCCTAGAACAATATTCTCCCATTTGTTCATTTTGTTTAGTAACATTTGAAAATTAGCAACATCTGCAGAAAGGAATGCATTCCCCTGTAATGCTCTGACTAATTTAAAGCAGACATTGTTTTCGCTGTTATTCCTTCAGGAGTACTGTATTACAAAGATGTGGTCAGAAGTTGTTAACCCTGTGTGATCTGAACGAGTTATTGGTAACATTTACATATGTTTGTCTTATTTTGCAGTTTGTGTGTATGTTTTTCTGTACACTCTGCCTCCCTAGAAATTATTCATTTTGTGTGTGGAATAATGGGAAAAATACCAATTTATAAGCCAACTGCAGAATCCATTTGACAGATATAAAGAGGGTACATTGCTCATTACATTTAGTAGACAGCTTATATTTTCATTCTGGTAGATATATGCTAGTATTGATAAGTATGCAAAATAAACTGCACTTGGCATTCTGGACTGGTGCTTGTCATCAGTGTATCTAATCATTTTCATCAAGAGACTTTAAACTGATTATTTTGATTGAATGTGTTTAAGTGTGATTGACAGTGGTGTATAAAGTACCTGAAAACCATACTTAAGTAAAAGTACAGATACCAGAAAATGACTTTGGTAGACGTTGAAGTCACCTTTTAGAATATTACTTCATTAAAGTATCTTAAATGTATTGAACTGAAGTACTGTAAGTATTGAAAGAACAAGTAAATGCAAAATGGAAAAGAAGCAAATAAATATAGGCCCTATATTTATATTGTATTTTGGGGTCAGAATAAGAAGCACTTCATCTGGTACTTAATGTCTTTCATTCCAACTTAAGAAAACATTTCTGGAATATGGATCTGAAATAGCATTAAGATGTATTCACATAGTGTATGTATGTCAAAGTGGACTTGGATGCATTTAACCTGCAATAACAAATGCATAAAAAGGCCTAATGTTTTGTTTTTAACATACAATGTTGAATACTTATATTTAAAATATTTTAAAACATAAAAAATTCAAAATGTAAAATTAAAACCGCCAGTAAGAGGAAGCAAGTGACTGTTAATTAAGAGATTCACTGAGATTCAACCGATTCATAAACAAAACAGTTGTCTGTGTTAATGAGTGAATCACTGAATCATTTATTCAACTGATTCATGCAAAAACCTAATTCAAAAACCTAAGTAAACACTGTCCATTTCTCAGAGACGCAAAACAGTGCTGTGATCTTTGTTAGGAACTACTTTTGATAGCAAAATTGAGCAAAAACAAGCAACATTATGTTTAAAATGTAAGTCACTTATTGCTTTACTGAACTTGTATAAAATTATTATTAAATGTGTTCATGCTGATATCTGTAGAAAAATAGTACTCTTTGTGTGATATAGATTAAGTTAACTAAGTTAAATTATATAAATATAAAAAGCATAACAAAGCATTTTTGCTGTCTACAATTTAAAATGAATGAAAATTTGTCAAACCTGATTTCCTGCAGTCTGTGTTCTTCTGACTATTTTGTAATAAGTAACAAATATGCTTCAGGGAAATGTATCGGAGTAAAAGTATACATTTTAATTAGGAAATGGAGTGAAGTAAATGCAAAAGTTGGCTGAGATGTAAAAACTCAAGTAAAGTACAATATAGTCTAATTAAAATAATATTCTAATTCAAATATACACTTTAGCACACATTTTAGTGAACTGGATTGTGCATTGAGCAAATGTGGTTTGCAAATTGCATTATTTTGTGGTCACATTTGCGTTGTTTCCTGATTTAGATAGATATTCATATATAATACAATAAACGAATCAGCTTCTGAAACAACACAGACCGCATGTGTACATAAATGATGCTTTAAGCTGCTGTAATTCATTCTTAGTGACTTTCCCCAAGAGTGTAAAAAATCATTTTGGAAATAAAAAGCCCTGCACAATTGAGAGTTAGTTTCCACAACTTCAATCATTTCAGTTCAAATGCAGAAATTATGTGGCCTTGATTTACCAGACCAAGGGAGCACATTAATCAAACTTGGTCACAAATCAGCAAATTATGGCCAAGTACAGTAAAATACTTAAAATGTTGAAATTTTAATCACAGTTTTGAATAAATGTGTAAATATGAGTCATGATCAAATTATTTCCCCACATCATGTGCAAGGCTTCATAGAAAAAAAATATGTTGACATAAACATAATATTGACTCATAGGGCCCTATCTTGCACCCAGCGCAATTGTCTTTGTACACAGACGCATGTGTCATTCCTATTTTGCACCCGCGCAAAGCGCGCTTTTCCCTCCACAGAAGCACGTCGCTAAACTAGTGAATGAACTTGCGCTCCCTGGGCGGTTCAGCGCAAAAAAGGAGGCGTGTTCCGGCGCAAACAATCCCTGGTGCTATTTTGCTGTTCCATTAAACAATTGCGCCACTGACCAGAAAAAACCTAGTCTAAAGTCAGTGGCGCGTTGTTCATTATGCTATTTTAAGGGCGCATGCTTGACCATAATGTATAGCGTGCACAACGCGCATACACTTTGCTCATGTAATCTACACAGATGCAACAGTTATTTTTGCAAATCATAAATTGTTACACTAAAAAAATATTAACACATGAGATGACGGAAATCATTGTGGTGTGACACGAAGATGTGAAAAAAATAGGTATAAATCTAGCTTACAAATTATTCAGGCTAATTATTCTCCCATCCCCATACAACACAACTTCTCTGTCTTTCACTTCTCTTACAAGAACATCAGTCTCCTCGGCTGTGAACCGCTCCGGGCGTGCGCCTGGTAAATACGCCATAATAATAGCAATCCATAATGGAACTTGCACACCTGCTTTTAAAGGGAATGTTGGATGACGCTCTGATTGGTTTATTTCACGTTACGCCCAAACCACACCTATGAATAATGAAGCTACTTCAGACCAACCCATTTTAGATTTGCGCCGGGCGCAAGAGCCATTTACCCCGCCGGGAAAATAGCAACAGCGCCGAGACCCGCCCACAAAGTTACTTGCTCTTCGCGCTTTGACACTTGCGTTTCAGATCGTTAAAATAGGGCCCATATTGTTTCAATGCACTCTTTTATAGTATTTGCATACATTTATTGAGCTTTTAAGAGCATTTGATACTTATTAAACTATTATATGATCCAACTGTAAATTTCTGTTTGTTTGGATTGTCACACTAAATCCACAGCCAAGTGAGGCATTCACAGATATTAAACAGTGCTTTTCTCAGAAAGGTAGGAATTATTCAAAAGCATGTTCTGTGTTGCCACCTGGCTGCGGTATGAGTTTTTCTCAGCCTTCAAGGTAGTGAAACATCAACCCGTATGGATACAGCTTTAATAAGAACACAGTGACTCATAAAACACAAATCTGTTGTCTTCAGCTTGTGACAAATCTCTGTGTGAGCATGAGTGTTTGTTTGCGCGAATCCATGTGTTTTGAGCGAGTGGCGCCGTTTGATCTCCACTTCGCTCATTGATTGAAACCATGTGAGCACCGCACTCATGGAAGCCTACCATTAGGATCCACGTTTCCCTGCCCTATGATTTCCAAGCACACTCCCCTTAACATCAACAAAGCAGGGCGTCTTGTAAAGCTTGCACATGTTTCGGCTCAGAATTCACACTGCTGCTTTGCACAAACTGTGAAATGGACGAGGCCTCATCTGCTAACCAGTTTTTCACAGTAGCACGTGCCTGCTGGTGGACGCGGTGGGTGGTTGACAAGGGGGGAAAAGTTGGCGGGAGCTCTCGCTGCATCTGTGACATCGATCAGCTTGGCATACCGTCCAGCATAGGAAGGAAGAGTCATCATCAAAAGCTACATCTGTGACAGGCGGCCCTTACGGACTCGGCCAAAAAGGATTTATGGGATGAGGTGGGGGGGATGCTGAAGTAGTTCTTATGGATGGGTGACCTAGTTGAACAGGTTATACTTCTTCGAGAAGAAATATACGAGCCACACAAGAGCTCTGAAAAGCTGTGTGAGTTAAGACAAGCACATGAATAATTTGTTATAACTATATATATATATATATATATATATATATATATATATATATATATTTTTTTTTTTTTTTTTTTTTATGTTTTTGAAAGATCTCTTATACTCACCAAGGCTGCATTTCTTTAATAAAAAATACAGTAAAAACAATCATATTGTGAAATATGTTTACTATTTAAAGGTGCAATATTTGAAAACGCCTTTCACTACAGTGTCACATGGAGTCCCTAAACACACTTGTAGCCAATCAGCAGTAAGAAGGCGTGTCTTGTAATGATAGAGAGAAGAGAAAGCTCTTTTTGAGTGCACAGGATGGATATTAGCAAATCGATTATAGATAGAGAGATGGAAGATGAAAAACTATGAAAATATCAGAGAAACAAAACATTAAAAAGAAGGGTTATGATCAGGCAAGCGGTAGGACCCGAGTAAATATCATATGTTTAAATAATATAAAATGTAATTGCAAGGCTAAATTGTCAGTGGCCATTTCTCCAGTCTTCGGTGTCACATGGCCATCCAGAATCATTCTGATATGCTGATTTGGTGCTCAGGAATAATTGATCATTATTATCAGTATTAAACAGAATTCCTTTGGTGAAGTTCAAAAGAACAGCATCTATTTGAAATATAGAGACCTTTCTAACATGTAAATGCCATTACTGCCATTTGTTTTATTTATTTAATGTGTCCTGCTACATAAACTTACTAATTTATTTTACAGCACATATGTTATCATAAATTTGTAATAAATTGTAAATTATTTTTAGGTTCCTACTTTGTGAGTTTGTGTTTAAAAAGTTGGAGTAAAATACACCGATAAAGCAACAGTTAAACACCTACAGCCCTTTATTTGCTGTTCAGTATCTTCCATTAGTGCTAAAATATTTCTACCTTTATCAGTGAGTGAAAAAGAGAGAAATATGAAATACCTTTGTGAGTCTATTTTATTCTGAATTACCCCTCCAAAAATTCCAGTTTCATTTGGAAATACTTGAATACAGAAGAAGAAGAAAAATAAAGCTTTTAAGTGATTGCATGGTGTCTTGAAGTAAAGTGGGACAAAACAGAAAGTGCAGGCCCTGCAACTGGCTGCTTCAGCTCACTTACTTCCTCTATCATCTCAAATGAAGTGTTCTTGCTGGTGTAAGTGCAGAAATTTCTCTAATCTTGGTTTTCCGTGGCGAAATCATAATCATTAATCATCTCAATCATTATCATGACAGCCAGTTCCACTCAAACAGACCTTCAGGCATTGCTCTGCAAGGTTCCTACTCTCTTTTCCTGGAGTATATGTGAAAAATAAATCGACTCATCTTTAGCAAACCCTCATAGTGACCTGATGTACAGTCTTGTTCAAAATAATAGCAGTACAATGTGACTAACCAGAATAATCAAGGTTTTTAGTATATTTTTTATTGCTACGTGGCAAACAAGTTACCAGTAGGTTCAGTAGATTGTCAGAAAACAAACAAGACCCAGCATTCATGATATGCTCGCTCTTAAGGCTGTGCAATTGGGCAATTAGTTGAAAGGGGTGTGTTCAAAAAAATAGCAGTGTCTACCTTTGACTGTACAAACTCAAAACTATTTTGTACAAACATTTTTTTTTCTGGGATTTAGCAATCCTGTGAATCACTAACTCAATATTTAGTTGTATGACCACAGTTTTTTAAAACTGCTTGACATCTGTGTGGCATGGAGTCAACCAACTTGTGGCACCTCTCAGCTGTTATTCCACTCCATGATTCTTTAACAACATTCCACAATTCATTCACATTTCTTGGTTTTGCTTCAGAAACAGCATTTTTGATATCACCCCACAAGTTCTCAATTGGATTAAGGTCTGGAGATTGGGCTGGCCACTCCATAACATTAATTTTGTTGGTTTGGAACCAAGACTTTGCCCGTTTACTAGTGTGTTTTGGGTCATTGTCTTGTTGAAACAACCATTTCAAGGGCATGTCCTCTTCAGCATAGGGCAACATGACCTCTTCAAGTATTTTAACATATGCAAACTGATCCATGATCCCTGGTATGCGATAAATAGGCCCAACACCATAGTAGGAGAAACATGCCCATATCATGATGCTTGCACCTCCATGCTTCACTGTCTTCACTGTGTACTGTGGCTTGAATTCAGAGTTTGGGGGTCGTCTCACAAACTGCCTGTGGCCCTTGGACCCAAAAAGAACAATTTTACTCTCATCAGTCCACAAAATGTTCCTCCATTTCTCTTTAGGCCAGTTGATGTGTTCTTTGGCAAATTGTAACCTCTTCTGCACATGCCTTTTTTTTAACAGAGGGACTTTGCGGGGGATTCTTGAAAATAGATTAGCTTCACACAGACGTCTTCTAACTGTCACAGTACTTACAGGTAACTCCAGACTGTCTTTGATCATCCTGGAGGTGATCATTGGCTGAGCCTTTGCCATTCTGGTTATTCTTCTATCCATTTTGATGGTTGTCTTCCGTTTTCTTCCACGTCTCTCTGGTTTTGCTCTCCATTTTAAGGCATTGGAGATCATTTTAGCTGAACAGCCTATCATTTTTTGCACCTCTTTATAGGTTTTCCCCTCTCTAATCAACTTTTTAATCAAAGTACGCTGTTCTTCTGAACAATGTCTTGAATGACCCATTTTCCTCAGCTTTCAAATGCATGTTCAACAAGTGTTGGCTTCATCCTTAAATAGGGGCCACCTGATTCACACCTGTTTCTTCACAAAATTGATGACCTCAGTAATTGAATGCCACACTGCTATTTTTTTGAACACACCCCTTTCAACTAATTCAACTAATTGCCCAATTGCACAGCCTTAAGAGCGTGCATATCATGAATGCTGGGTCTCATTTGTTTTCTGACAATCTACTGAACCTACTGGTAACTTGTTTGCCACGTAGCAATAAAAAAATATACGAAAAACCTTGATTATTCTGGTTAGTCACATTGTACTGCTATTATTTTGAACAAGACTGTATATGACTCTTATTTGTCACTATGACAGTATTGGTACAGTATTTGCAGCATTTCCCTGAGCACTTGACTTGCATTTGTACGTGTGCTGATAACTGCCACATATGCAATATGTCGACTTTGACAGTGTCTGCTTAACGTATATATGATAATAAACCTTAATGTTAATATGTTGTATTAACTGAGATGTAGAGAAGGATGGCCAATGGCAAATATAATGCAGATATATGATGTAATTCAATTTAATGATAGTACTCTATATGAGACGACACTAAATTGCCACAAATTAAAAAAATAAAAGTAATATCATTAAATATTATGAATACAGTAAGCTATGCCCTATATAACATTATACATTTTGAGGTTAGTAAGATATTTGTAAAATAAATTCATACTTTTATTCAGCAAGGATGTGTTAAGAATTTATTTTTCAAGTAGATGTTGTTCTTTTAAAATTTCTATTCATCAAAGAATCCTGAAAAAAAGTATCATGGTTTCCACAAAACAAACAAATATGCAGCACAACAGTTTCTAACACTGAGAAGAAATGTTCCTTGAGCACCAAATCAGCATATTAGGATAATTTCTGAAGAATCAGGGACACTGAAGACTGGAGTAATGGCTGCTTAACTAAAATTCAGCTTCACAGGAATAAATTACACTTTAAAATATTTTCAAATAGAAATTAGTTATTTTAAATAGCGAAAATATTTCACAATATTACTGTATTTAGATCAAATAAATGCAGCCTTGGTGAGCATAAGAGACTACAAAGTCCAAACTTTTGTACAGTAGGGTATACACAAATTATAATCTCTAATTTTACTTGAACTACTGTATATCACTCTATCATGGTATTTATATGCATTTCATATGCATCATTCATTTATATTTATGATTATGTCATGAACCGAATTCACCAGTCACTGGAGTATAAAACTATTTAGTGTTTTCCTCATATTAAAAAGTAAGATTAAAATCTTTCTATACGTTTTTATTATTTTGCTTGGAGTTCACAACATGGACATTGTTTTAGCATAACAGAGTTGGATTATAAGGCCAGACAAAAGATATGTCAACAAAAATGTCAAAAAAGACACCAGGACTGACGGTTAGCCATCTTAACAGTTTAAAAAGTTATGAAAAGTATGACCTACTTCACTAAAAGATTCCAGGTTGTATTACACCTTGAGCATGTGGGTGGAATGATGTAGGCTTTGGTTAAGGCAATGCAAATCTTCAACATGACTACAGATGTCTGTCTTTGTCAGATGTAGGAGTTTATTCAGACTGACACAACTTGTGTTTCATGGGATATGTGAAACATTTCAATCAAGTTTTAAAAAATGTTTGCTTCTGCCCTTTGAGAAGTGTTCCCTTTTCCTAGCTAGTGGTCTCTTTTTATGTACTCTCCACTGTTCCGCTGAAGTTGACTTTCCAGTTGTTTAGAAGCTGTTTTCATTATCTACACATCAGCAGAGCAGGTCCCTCTCTCATCATTTTGAAGACTTGCACACTACAAAATGAAAATGTCCTTCTTACTAACAGATTGCAAAGTTTGAAGATGCAGCCAGAGTACAGACAGGAGTTTTTGACAGCTCATTTTTGGATAGGCATCTCACACGATGTACCATGATCTGTCTTAAAAATATTTTTCCAGACAGTCTGGAACTGTTTGCCATTTTTAGAAGTGGTCCCTGCACAGACTGGCCCTTGTGTGGATTAAAGCACTCACTCGGTCGGTTTATGGGCAAGCTTACTCACACAGAGTCTTTGGAGAAACAAGAGAAAGCATCCTCGAGGGACCTGTGGGATGTACCAAATCATATTTTCAGATGTGGATTTTCATAATGGAAAGGATGTTTGTATTTGAACTCCACTGGTTGTGGGTGAAACCACCCACCACACATAAACTGAGGCCGGTCAAGGTCGAACTGTGGGTGGGAATGACATCTTTGCAGGTCTCGAACGTCATGCTCTTTAATCTTTGTTCTTCAAGCCATCACAGGCTCAAATCATGTTTCATCTCCTTGTTTTGAGTTCAGTTGCATACAAATTCACAGTCAGGAGACCATTCATAGAGTCCCTCAGGGGCCCTTAGTCTTCAAAGACTCTCGTGCTTTCTTCACTCGCTGGGATCAGCTCTCCAGACAGTGTCTGTGTCTTTCAAGGCTAAATGTCTTGCCTTTTCGTCTGCTCTACCTGCTATGAGTCTCACTTTGGTAATTTGCATCTTGCTCTTTTTTTCTTCCTCTTCTTGGGTTTTCTTGTTTAGTCTTCACTCTCTGAGCTCTTTATCTCCTGGTGTCGGCTTGTTATAATGGCAGCTGCTTCTAGCACAATTGTCTTGCAGTCTGTGTGTGTGTGTGTGTGTGTGTGTTTATCCTCTGTCTTTTTGGCCACCAGAAGCAAATTCCCCCCAGCCATTATATCCAATTAGCAAGAGGCTTTATTTTCTTCTTTGCCCAATAAGGATTTAAATGGCATTAGAATGCACATTCTGTTGTCTCTCTTTTATGTTTGGAATTCAGGAAAACTAAAGGCATTTCTCAGGACTCTTTACATTACATGTTGATTTCAGTGTGTTATTTGTATGATTACCAAGATTTGTGTGATGTTTGTTTCAAGAGTACCCGCTGTTTGGAGTCATCATCAGTTGACGTTCCTTTTATCAACTGCTGTTTGTTATATAAGTACTGCATTCAATGCCAAAACACATAGTCATATTAAAGAAAATCATGTGAAAGTGTCTGCATGCATTATCAATATTGCAAATGCCCCAACCGACCAATTAGAATCCAGCATTACAAAGTGTTGTGTAATGTACTGTTTTACTTAACGGGCAGCTAAATATGACTTATCTGCATGTTAATTCAGCATTTATTTACTCATTACAAAATACTTAAGTTTATAAATATTTAAAGGACATCTCACTCAACAATGTTAATTTTGTTATCACTTGAATGTTGTTCCAAATCTATATGACTTACTCTTTAGAAAAAATACTTTCAGTGCTATTTTTTTCCCATTCAGTCAAAGTCAATGGGGTCCAGTGCTGTTGTTTGGATTCTTCAAACTCATGTGTCCATGCTCTTGTGTTTTGTTGCATAGTTTAGTTAAAGTGCTAAATTCATTTTCTTTTTCATTTTAACTGTTTACAACAAATTTAAGAATAATTTACTGCAACAAATACTGCTGCAGGGAATGTGTTCAAATTGTTAATATGTTAGTGACTTTCAAATTTCTTGAGCGGTAAGCTATTCAATTTAAAGCTCTTCAGCATGCTTTGCACTTTCACTGCAAAAGCAAAAAGGCCAATCCCAAAACTCCAATCCAGCAAGAGTTCATGCTCAATATTCAAATGCACATGGAGGATACACAGTTGGTCTCACTGACTCACTCTGCTGAACAATGCGTCCCCCATTAAATGACTGCTAACCTACACAGTTCCACTTAAACTCTATATGATTTATGTGCTGTGCAGAGCTGGGAGTCTGTGGAAGAAGGATGTCCTATGAAAACCGCTGCTCGCAACATGCAACTGACTGCGTGTTTTCCATAGGTTAGTTTTAAATTGACTGGTACTCTTTTGGTGTCCTAGTTTCTCTCCATCTAAAACTCTCTGAAATGAGAATTTTCGGCAGCAAATAGGTTATATATTTAGCACATGTGAATTTACACCGGCTTTTCTCAGTGCCGAGATGAGAATGTGGGTGTTTGCAATTTGCATGTCATTTAAATTAATGCATCTACAGTGTAATAAAGTGTGCATTTTCTGAGGCAGATGGTTCTGTTCTGCTGTTGAGTCACTGGTAAGTCATCAGACAGGACTCAGACTGATTCCCTAGCATCCAAATAAGCTACTTTTAGGTGTTGAATGTTTCCTAAGCCTCTTTTCCACTCTAAAGCCTCTTTTCAAACGGAACCCTTGTAAAGAATGAAGGTGCTTGGCTCACAGAGTATCGATGCCTACATTTGGGAGTTTTAGCCAGATTTTGCCTAAACCCAGATGTGGATGGTAACTTACATGAAAAAAACCATGGAAATGATGTTTCTTTTTGCTATCCTGTTAATGGCATGAGCAAATACAGCATATGGTGAGTAAAGGTCAAACACTCTCAGTACAAAATTCTCATAAATTCACTCAACACTCCTGAGAAATTCTCTGAAAGAGTGTTAACAGGATCTTCCCTGGCTCAGTTACCAGTCTTGAATTATGAAAGACTATACTGAGACTATAAGCAATATAACACTTAGAACTCTTTCATAACTAACCACTGTCATTTAATGTTAAGCTTTCAGTTTTTATGAACTATAGTAATCGGAATAAGAATTGTTTAAAACAATATACAGGTCATATATCACTGGAAATATCTCAACTAGCATACAACAAGCAAATTGCGCTATATATAGGCACATTATCAGTTATTGGCTAGTCAGAGAGTATATGAATCAGTTGATATAGGAATACATTTGGAATACATTTGTTGTCATTGAATTGTTAAAGGGGTTATATGACATAACTGCGTAAACATAAAACCATGTCTGCATTTGTGATCGGAGAAAATGCTATTGTACACTGCTCAAAACTCACAATTGAATCATCAGTGGCAAATCCTTTAAATATGAAAACATACTTACAGACTGTGAGTCAGAAGCACCAGAAAGGTTTGAACTGCCCACTTTATAGAAGTAGCCTTTGTGCACAGAACCATTGTAGGCTATGATTTAAGAAACAGTCCATGTGCTCTGTAAAATGTGCTGCACACATCTGAATATTTCGGTTGGACTGTTCTGGAACAGTGTTGTAAATACAACCACTGATTTCTAGTTGCGTTCTCTTTTGGAAGGCTAAACGAAGTAGCTTCACCTTCAAAACTAAACACACAACGTCTCCATGACATGGTGGCTGCAACAGTGAGAATAAAAGTTATGCCTTCTTTCTTTGTGAATATTTGGGTGGAAATATTGCAAATCTTCCCACATCTTGACGTAGACATGTGGTAGCGTGTTAGAACGAGGTGTTTTAGAAAAGCGTGGTTGACTCAAAACATTTAAAAATAATATTTCTTTGTATTTGAGACTTTAGTCTTTGCAAATGTACAGATCTTGTTTATGCACCAATAGCTTGTAACACTCCACAAAGAAAGAAAAAAATTAAATCGCATCATATGACTCATTTAAGAAAACAGATAATTGAATGACATGTTGAATGTAATTTTATCAAATCAAAAAATCTATTATTTTTATACTCTACAAATTGTTGTGATAATTAGCTTTTAGTGTTTTATTTGACTTTTTACTATTTTTCATTTGTAACTTGATATACTGATCAGGGGTGCGTTTCCTAAAAAGATTGTAAGCTACCTATGGTCAATAATTAACTTGATCACTTGCCAACCATAGTTCCTATACCCGCACCTTTGTAAGTTACGTATTATTTAGGCTTTGATTACTACTGAGCTACAGAAATGTTTAACATTTCAGCATTTACATTTATGTTAATCCCCATATATATATATATATATATATATATATATATATATATATATATATATATATATATATATATATTAGGGGTGTAACGATACGCGTATTCGTATTGAACCGTTCGGTACGACGCTTTCGGTTCGGTACGCGGTACGCATTATGTATACCGAACGGTTCGTTGGAGTAATTAATTATATTTGAAAAAAAAAAAAAAAGAGAGAGAGAGAAATATAATGATATGCGTTCAACAAGGTAGCCCAATAACCCAAACAACGTAACAGGCAACGCCCCTGACACTCCCGAAGAAGAAAAAAACACCATCTTATATGTTTATGTTAGGCTACTCAGCAGGCGCTCGCTCACTCAGTACGCGCTGAAGGCTCGTTGCAAAATAGCCAATGCGTTTAACAGACTAGAAATGAGAAGATCCTCCAATAACCAACAGGTCTGGTGTTTGGGTGCACTTTGGATTCCCTTTAAGCTATAATGGTGATGGCAAGAGAGTGGTGGATAAAAAAACAACGGTATGTCGCATCTGCAGCGGGAATAATAAAAAAAAAAAAAACACCAGCGGGGATATATGCGTCAGTACTATCTGGGAAAAGACGAAAAAAAGGAGAAACATGCACGCAGCAAACTATCCCTGCAGCATTTAGAAACTATAGCTTACAGGGAATCCAACCCAAACACCAGACCTGTTGGTTATTTTAGGATCTTATATTTCTGGTCTGTTAAAGGCATTCGACATTTTGCAACGAGCCTTCAGCGCGTGCTGAGTGAGCGAGCGCCTTAGGGGCCGTTCACATATCGTGCCTAAAAACGCATGGAAAACGCTAAGCGCGTCTTTCTCCTCCTTTCCAAAGCGCTTGGGCAGAAGCGCTCATGAGGCGTCTGTCTTTGCTAAGCAACAATGACGTGCTCTCTCCATGAGACGCGGAAATTTCAGCGAAGGATAAATGGATTTGCAGCTCTAAAAATCGCTTGCAGTAGCTCTGCTACTAAATTTATTTCAAAATTGCAATCCATATACAACTATGATCAGCTGATCCTTCATCTTGGCTGAGCTCTCAACGTTGTTACGGGAAAGGATGAAGCTGATTGGTTAGTTCTTGTCACATGACCCGCGGTGCGCTTGCGGCATTCTGAAAAGTTGAGATGTTTTTACATTTTGCTGTATCTAAAACGTATCGAACCGAACCGAACCGAACCGTGACATCAGTGTATCGTATCGAACCGAACCGTGAATTTTGTGAACCGTTACACCCCTAATATATATATATATATATATATATATATATATATATATATATATATATATATATATATATATACATATATTATATTTGTGAATATTGTGTGGCTTCTTAATTCTAGGGCTAATCCTTTAAATAATAAGCATATGTTTATTAGCAGACTTTTTTCAGTCTGGCCTTGTTGAATCACACTCTACCTTTCCTCCTCTGCAAATAACCAGTTTCTCTTCTTTTTCTGAACTGTTGCATGTGTGCCAGTCTGTTCCATCCAGTGGTCCATGTTTTATTTACACACATGAACACTCACACATGCAGCTCAGCAAGCTATAAAAAAGGCTGTGAAGTTGCCCTTTTGCTGGCCCATATGTTCACAATATGCCACCACTGTGATGGTCTAAACTCAACTGCTGGTGTTAGCTAATGGAATTAGTCACTATTTCCCATGTACTGTATAATGGCACACACAGAAACTGAACTCAACCCTAATGGCCAAATACCACACAAAATGATTTAATGAGGACTGCTGAGATATTAATAAGAGCTAAATCACCTACTGTCAATCTATATATTTAATATATACACACACACAAACACACACACGCAGACATGTATATGTACAAATTATTGTAGATATTATTTTGTCTCACAGAAACATTTGACTCTCAATAGTTTGTTGAGATGGGATGCATATGCAAATTTAGTTACAAAGAATAACATTTGTCAATTCAGTGGTGCAGATAATTTTTCAGTTCTGCTTGGTTCAGTAGGTAACACTGTTTCATTTTGCTTTCGGAGTGTTTAACTTGAGGTAGTTCCATGCGAAAGATGAAAAGGCAGAGCATAATAGAGGATGGCAATTTTGTAGTCACACCAGTTCTGCCTTAAACAGACTATTGCTCCACTGACAGGTAAAACAGTTGCAGGTGACCTAGAGTCCTAGATTATTATGTAATGTTTAATTTGACAGTAAATATCCCAATACTTCAAGCTTAAAAGTCCCTTGAAGTGCCTTAAAACAAGCAGTGTTATTCTAGGGCGGGAAATATCGAGCAACCCCGCCCCCTTTTTAAAATAGCCAATAGCGTTTTGATTGTCTGCTCAGGCCAGAGACATTGAGCGCAGTGAAGTCATTTTTGACAGCCACAGTCTAATAGATTACCCCCTAGATTCAATATGAAACTCTTAGTAAAACAAAATAGTGGCCATAATCATGCAGAGGCTGTGTAGTTGTAAAAGTTTTTTTAAAAGCCCAAGTCACGCATATGATCCTCTCCATGCAATCACCTCTCTGGACTGGAGCCAAAGTCCGGATGTGCGCTGTCGCAGTTAGCTTGAAACAACGTGAAAGAATTCTTCATTTGCACCAAATGAAAGCATATTTACACTGTCTGAATCGTTCTCTGTCACCTACACTGTGCACTACGAGGCATTCACTGTACAGGAAATACTACACTGTGAACAAGTGACTGATCTCAGCCGGAGCTTCAGCATCTATAGTAAGTGCAGGAAGCGGGCACTTTGGATTCTAAAGAGCATTTGATTGGTCAGAAGATTTGATGAGAAGATAAAATATGATGTGACGTCAAAAAATTTGTTGAGCCATTTTGGAGGAAGAGATGAACTGCAAGCTTTGAATGCTTATATCTTCTAAATGCAAATTTTGTTAATGTTTTGGGGCACACTGTCTTATAGATAACCTTAAGACCCCAAACTTTAATTTTGATTTAATGTGGATTTTAAGTATGGAAGTCTGTCTCTTTATGATGTGGCTTTTATGGCATTATGTGTGGTTGTGGTTAAACATCTGGGCTGGTATCAGAAATGCTGCAGTTTTAAACCTCACAAGGGTGTTTCAAGATCTTCCATGATTATGCTATTGAGCAAGAACATTTGTCCTGATTGTCTGTCCCTGTAACATGTTCTATAGTCGCTTTGGATAAATGACAAACTTACTGTAATACTCTGATTATGATAAACTTCATTATTAGTTACAAGCCATTGATTTATTCATTCAAAGCCTATTAAATCAAAACTAACAAGAAGGCAAAGGATTCAGCTGTTCCACGAGTTTCTTTTGAATGTTCCTTATGAAAACCTCAAACAGCCACTAATTCTGGCTTTAAAGTTAAGCCATGCATGAAAACGCAACAGCACAGCATTATGAGGGTTTGTGATGTGCTCAGTGCCCTTTTAAATGCTTAGGTAGTGCAATTTGGATCTCTGAGTGTGTGGAGCTGTGCGTGCCAAAGCACTGATCTAAAGAGTAACGTCCCGCTGATAAGCAATAGGTATTTGGCAGGACATTTGAAAACAGATGTGGAAAGCAAGCTGATTAAAATCAAAAGGTGCCGATAGCCATATGTTGCTTTGGGTAATGTGCCTAAGACATGGCATAAATGAACATTGTCTGAACAATAAAGATTTCCTTTGTGCATCGAGGTGGGCTGAAACAGTCAATTAACATTGAGTTGTTGCCTTTTATTTAGAGTGAAGATCCCCAACAGATTTCACAGTATGCTGTTTATTTTGCAACTTTTATGTTAGTAAATAAAGGCCTTTATTAAACTGCACTTTTTCTCTTTCGTAAAGAATACTTTGAAGGAGATATTGTGTACCCTACAAGGTATTAAATATTATCCACATGAGATATGGGAGGCTCGCAGAGCATGTTTTTGCAAGCCCTGTATACCCCCAAGTCACCACATTGGTGTGTGTTATTGTCCGTGACTTCTATAGTCGTTCATTTTCTGCTGAACAGGCAGAAAACAAAAATTAGAATAAACTTGAACTCAAAGGAATACTGTGGCACTGAAATACCTAGATTGAAAAGCAGTTAATGATTCATGTTTTTGTTGCATTTATTCATGGGCTTAGCTCCATTGTGGGTACGGCTGTGTGTGTGCCTGAGGGAGGGAGCAATGTAATAGTGATTAGTGTACATTGTTTAACTGCTGTTGTTTGAAGAATGCATATCTTACTGTAAATACTGAGAATTTCAGGCAATGCCTGCAAGGTTATACGGTGGCCACTGGCTTAATGTATCAAATCAAAAGATACATTTAAATGTAGTTCATACATTGGTATTTTGGGGTGTGAAACCATAATGCCCTGATATCCTAATGAGAAAAGGAAATCTTGAAAATCCTGAAAGAAAGTTATATTGGTATATTGGGTGGTGTGTATATAATTTTATATACTCCTATATTTCATTGACAAATATACTGTACTGTATATAGCTTTACAGGCTAAACCTATTAGTGCATACAATCAGCTTTTGTATACTTTTTCCGGTGATCAAGTCCTGTACACACCATTCTGTCTCTAATAGTATCCAGCTGTTGTCTTATAGAGACGTAATGATGTGTAAGAGGAAGAGAGCAGAAGCGGTCAGCGCTCTGAACCCCTATGCTGTTAATGTTCTACAGAGACATTTTCATCTTTCGAGTGAAGAGTTATTGGAAATAATGTATTGTGCAAGAGACAAAGGTACTACTTATGAAACAGTACAAATCATTCTGTAATGATTTTCAGGCATCTTTCTGTCAAGGTCAGTTGGAACTAGCCTTAAGCTTAAGGCGTCTGTCAGATCTGATTATTTGCTCTCCAGAAAGGTTCTTCTCATTATTGTATCCCTCTTCAGAAGAAGTGTTGCCGTTTGATGTAATTTTCACATTAGTGTATAGAGTATGTAATCCCGACTGTGATGTTATGTAGGTGTAGCATTTAATCCCGATATCCCCTATGTTCTAACCGCCTTCTATCCAACTGTATATCATTTTAATTCTCAAACAATGTCTTAAATGTTACACTGATAAAGGACTAAGCCTAATTGTATTTATCTGTTTGATATTGGATGTATTTACATCTGTTTGACCTCCTGCTACTTCAGTTTTTTCAAGTGTGTGAACAGGTGTATTTTTTTTTAATTAACCTCTTTTTATGAGGACATAGAAGTACAGTATGGGAGCTTGTTTCTGCCATGAGACAGAGAGAGAGAGAAAGAGAGAGATGAATGCGTATTTAGCAGATAATTTTATCCAGAGCCGCTTAGTGTACTTTCAAAGTATATGTTTTATCAGTATATGATTCATTGGGAACCAAGCAGACAACCTTAAAAGCATCATGCTCTACCAGCTGCAGAAAAAAATAAAGTTACTTAAATGGAATGGCTCGATGTCTGTGTCTGCATTAGACAAAGACACTCTCAGAATGAATACACCCCCTGAAGCTGGTGTTTAGTGGGAGGTGACAGGCCTGTCATTCGGAATGCCACTGTGCTAAATGCAGATTAGATCCATTACCCAAATCTGCTCTGACCTTGTCACAATCTGTTGGAAGAGAGATGTGGATGCTGTGTCTGTGACTTCCACAGCACTCAAAATTGCATGCCGCTTTCACACATACACCATGTGCTCATTTAAATTATGATCATTTAGTAATTAACTTTGTCAAGTGATGAGTGCTCTAAGGAGTCTACTTGGAAACTGCATGAAGTTTTCAGATTCATCTTCTTGTGATTCTATAAATTTTCTAAAGAATAATTATTACCTACAAAGCTCTGCTGGAAGGGTATTAGTACATTAGAGGATATTTCCAATTCTGCCTTAAAAGTTATTCATTAAGCCTTTAAAAATATATCATAATGACAGATAGCTCATGATTAGAGAAACTGACTAGTTAAGCAAGGTTTATTTATGTCTTTTATTATTATTATTGTTATTATTATTCTTACAGTTCAAATGTTTGAAGCTGGATAAGATTTATTTATGTTTTGGTGTGCCTATTATTAACATATTGGATGTTTATTAGTGCTTATAAAGCACATATACAATACCTAAAATTAACAACTACCTTACTAAATATCAATAATCAGCAAATTAGGAGTCAGTTGAGGCAAAAGTCATAGTTAATGGTTTTTTATTGATAGCAAGAAGTGGACCTTAAAGTCTGACCATTTGTTGTATGTTTTTATATTTTTGAAAGAAGACTCTTGTGCTTACCAAGGCTGCTTTTATATATTATTTAAATAGGGCATGGGCGATGGTAAAATGAAACTTTTAGCAGCCATTACTCTAGTCTTCAGTGTGACACTATGCTTCAGAAAACATTCTAATATGCTGAAAACATTTTGGTTACGTATGGTAACCCTCGTTACCTGAACGAGGGAACGGCGATGTCACATTATTGACTGATGAACTGGGATATCACTTTGATAGACCAATCTTCTTTGAGTGTAAACTAAACGAGCCAATGTACATTGGCATGCAATTATTGCATCCAGCTGCCTCTGAGTATAATAAGGCAACAGGTGCAATGCATTCCAGGTTTTTGCTGAGGAGCCAAGCCGGTAACCTGGCGTCTCAGCTATGGTACAGCAACCGTGGCAACGGGACATGACAACTCTGTTCCATCCTTCAGGGAACAAGGGTTACCATACAAAACCGAAATGTTTTCTTTTGGTCTGTCACTTGACATCACGTCAGTGATGTAGGCCGGGGACGCGCCGGTGCTCAGAACAAGTAGTTCCACTCACCATTGTCAAAGCACTACCTCACTGTGTGAGACTGGATAACAATGGGGAGATGTACTGGTTCCACTGGGAACAGGGATGCTGTGGAAGCCCCATCCTTTCCTGAAGGAGTTTTTGGAAGATAATACACATATAGTATCCGTTTAGGTGTATATGGAGAAATCGGAGTTGATTGTAACTCTCTTGGAAAGACAGAAGTCTGCTGGGGAAACACGGGCTCTAAGGCTATACTGTGGACTATACACATAGTTGAGAAAGAATTGTACCACATTGATTTTTTTTTTTTTTTATATATATATAACAATACATGAAATCAGTCCCGAAGCAATCTAGAAAAGTAATGGGTTGAAAGTCACATGTCTCATGAGTTTCTATTTCAAATCTGAAGAAGATACCATGAAAAATTAGATTCCTGCAACCATTTTTCTGAGACTATGTCTAATTATTCATATAGACGGTGTTCACATTGATAGCTGTGATTACACCGTAATAGCATGCTGATTTGCACTCAAACATATGGTAATCATGCAGATACAGAGACATTCAACATAAAACACACTCACACATATATGAAAAATGTTGAAAAATAAAGTCATGCCTCCATCAGATGACAGGTGCGTCACAGTGTGCATCACATATTTTATTTTTCCAGTCAGTAGATCCTTCCTCAGAGGAATCAGCCTCAGAGCAATTGGATTGTCTCAAGGAGCACTAGTTCGGGAGCCAGGTCAGTCAAACAAACAGGTCTACCTAAACGGTGCTTGCCTCAAGGTCAGTAGTGGTACAAAGATTTGATAATTTCTGGGTCATGACCACCCTCGTGCATGTCCTTCAGTGCCTTGGCCTGGTGCACCTGCAGTAATGCTGTAGTGTGTAAGAGGTCTGCAGCATCACAGGCCAGACGAGTACCTACAGACCAGGGAGGGGAGGCACGGGTTGCCCTGCTGAGTGGAGGCGGTATTAGGACACAACTGCATCACAACTGAACTCTCCACCAGAGGGACATTGTATACCCCCTCGCTGCACCACCGTTAATGGCGGTGAGGGAGGAGAAACCATCAGGCTGGTTTCTGTCAGTAAAAGCTGCCATCCACAACCTGGTGAACTCCTTATGCACTTCCGGAAAGAAAGTCACAGAGGTGTGGCACTGAGAACCAGTGCGAGCCATCCCAACACACTATTCATCCAACCTTGAAGACTCGGGACATGGTGGATTTTTCTACTCGAGCCCTACCTTCTCAATGGCCCAGGAAAGCATAGCTGACATTTCTGGATCTTATTCAGGCATTGCCACAAACCACGAGGACGGCAGCACAGCATTTATCTTCCTCAGAGAGCTCTCTCTCCAATGCTGATATCGACACCTAGTCAGGAGGAGGTCCACTGGATATCACTGGTACACTCGTTGAAGAGGGCTCAGCACATTCTGCTCCACTTGATTGGAGGTGCTGGAGGAGTTGTGGGCCCCCGAGGGTTGGTTCCCTGAGGGGTTTGTCACCGCTGTAAAACTCAAACTGCCCATGGAGGTAGCCTGCCCAGTCATTTGAGACAACGATCGTGACCATTACCCGGTGCCAAGTAATGACCACACCCAGAAATTCACGGGTGAAATGGCATCCTTGTAAGGACAATCCACCGTCTTTACAACGATGCACCCATTTATTGCTCTTTTAGAGAAATTGTTTTTTTTTAGGGAAATAATCTTTTATGTGCTTGGGCGCACAGGGAAATGGCTTCTTGCAGCACAACAGGGGGTAGTGCAACCTGAAGTGCACAACCCACTCAACACAGGAATGACCACGGCTGAAGAGCAATACCAAAATCTTCCAAGAGCGCATTGAACTCGTATGCTCACTTAAGACACTTGGATGGAGCAGAACGATGTTGTGGTCGGCTCTGAAGCGAAAAGCTGGTAGGCATTGCACCTGCTGCCTTATTATATGCACTCTGTGATCAGAGGCAGCTGGATGCAATAATTGCATGCCAATATGCATTCGCTCATTTAGTTTACGCTCAAAGTAGATTGGTTTATAAAAGCGATATCCCAATTAGCTGGTCAACGACGTAATGTCGAGAGTGACCGACTGAAAGGGAACATATGTTCGTTGGAAAGTTATTTTTTTTTTGTTAATTCTGTAATGAATTGAAAGTATAAAAAAACATCATTTATTTCTAATATAAATAACAATATAAATGTCTTCACTTTCAGCTTTGATCAACTTATTGCGTTGTTGCTGCATAAAAATATGAATTTCATTTTTAAAAAAAATTGTGTGTATATATATCTATATATATATATATATATATATATATATATATATATATATATATATATATATATATATATATATATATAAATATATATATATATACATACACTTTCACACAGTCTTCTGATATATATTTTAGTTTTAATGTTTTGGTCAAGCTTTAATTTGGGGAACAGTTCTCACAATTAACTATTAACTACATATTTTGCCTCAATAAACTCCTAATTTGCTGTTGTTAAGTTTAAGTATGGGGTGGGTTAAGGGATGTAAAATATGCAAATGCAGAATAAGGCATTTATATGTACTTTATATATACTAATAAACAATCAATATGCTAGCAATACATGCCGGTAAGCAACTAGTTAACAGTGAGAATTAGCCTCAAAGTGCTTTTGCACATTTTGATTGTATACATATTGAGTGAATTGCTTCTTTAAACAAATTATTTCTCTACTGGTAAAAACAGTTATTGTTTTAATAGTTTGATTTTATATGTAACTTCCCTCTATTCTTGACTGTAGTTCTGTCTCCCATTCGACTTTTTTTATTTTTTATATCTGACATGAGGCAACAGCTCTCTTTTATATTCCATAAGGATACAGAAGCCCTCAAATCATCAGTTAACCTAAACCCTCCCCAAGCTTCCCTTTAGCTTCCCTACAGAATTATCGAACACACCTGGAATTTATATAACTTATTTGTTCTATTGCTTGAGTACCTGACCCGAGTAAAGGCTTTTATTTCTGGCTTAGGCTTGATCTTTTGATATACAATAGATTTTCAGCAATAAACCTGTGTTTTGCTGGTCACACAGTGCTTTCCTAAAACTGTCTGAAACTAATGCTTTACATTCAAAGCAGTCTGTAATGGATACAATATATATATATATATATATATATATATATATATATATATATATATATATATATATATATATATATATATATATATATATATATATATATATATATATATCTTGACTTTTAATGGACCATAACCAATAACAATTCATCAGTGTTCCCTTAAACCTTTGCAGTTCCTCTGTGCTTGTCACGCTCCCCTATCTTCAGCATGCACCTTTAGGGTGGTATCAGCCTTGTGCTTTCTGTACCTGTTATATTATATTTGGATATTACTTTTCGCAGGATTTCAGTAAGATTAAGTCAATCCGCCCCATGGCTTTGCCTTATCACCCCTGGCCTGGATTATCTACATGAGTAGGGACTGCTCTGTAATAAACCACCATCATGTTTCATTTCATCTTTCCTTTTCTAGAGTTAGATTCAAAGTACATGAAATTAGAAAAGTGTTTTGTGTTTATTTCTTTATTTTTAACAAGAGTCAAATAATTGGCCTGTGTGATTTTTTTTTTTAGACCTTTTGCACTGTCATTCTTTTAATAAAGTTCTTGGGTGGATCAATCACTGATATTGTGTGTTTTTGTTGATTCATGATGCCAAGCATCTGACATTTGTTTGGGAAAATATTTGATTAATTTCCTTCTAAAATGAGCTGGCATGGGTGAGAAATTGGTTTATAGGGAGATGAAAGGGTTTGTGGGAAATCTGAACGGCTCTTTTCCATTCCATAAATCTGTCAGTGCTTTAGAATCACTGTTGCAGGAGTGGACACTCCTTAAACTGTAGAAGAGCTGAACACATGTTGAGAACAAACTCTTGAAAACAATACCAAACTAACTCATGCACACACACACAAACACACACACACACGTTTCCATCCGTAATGCCAAACAGCTGTTGCAGGGATCAGATTATCCAGATGGAAACTCGTAGGGTGAAGAACGGTTTTTGAAGCATTTATTGGATTTTAGTACTTTCATTGGAATTAACATGTTACCATGAGAAACAAACTAAATACCCATAATACTGCGTTTATTTAGCATAATAGTCAGTGGTATTCCATTGAAGTTCTTAGAGTTCGGCCATAAATTCCTTCAAAAAAGACTGGGTGGAGAAGAAACATAGCTTGTCACCTTCAGCTTACAAATATGTCTTTATAAAATTAATTTATTATTTTTTATTTATTTATTTAAACAAAATTAAGATATTTTTAATTAAAAATAACTCAAAATAATTTTGATATGTACACTGTACAACAAGTCGCAAATGAACTTAATCACTGTCTGCTGAATGCATTTGGTTTTGTTGCAGTTTTGCACAGAAAGAGCTCTAAATATGTCAAGGTGCACAGCCATTTAATCAAAATCAGTCTGAAAGCTGTATTAAAATGATTGGCGGGGGCTAACCTGGCATTCATGCCAACAGTTGAAAATACATGCCATTCAAGGTCAGTATGGTCTGTGTAGACATTCTGAAAAAGGCTAATTCAAAAAAAGTGTAATCTATATTTTGAAATGATGTGAAAGAACTGTTATTTAATCCCTAGTAATGTATTATGATCTGTCGCAGACCATGTATTATAGTACTATGACTCATGGCACTCATTCAAACCCCTGTAATTAACTGTCTGTCCATTACAGAAGTATATGATATCTACTATTGACACACATCCACTTCAGAGAATGTGCTTTTGAACTAATAAAATCCTCATTGGCATTGATTAAATTTGCCTGTGGCTGTGTTTTCTAACTAGCTCTTTAGAAATTATCCTTTAAGAATGTGTTTCATAGTTGTAGCATCAGATTGTGAGAAAGGAGTGCTTTACAAAACGATAAACATTATAAAGATAACACTCAGTCTCTGGCGTGATGGCTTATTGCTGAAATAATGTCCATGTCTGGCTTTGTAATTTAAAGATTATGTGTATGTGTGCAAATGTACCATTCATGTGCACTGCTGTTCAAATGTATGGGATTTACATTTTAATGTTTTGTACACTGTAGATATTTGATAAATGTATTTCAAAAATCTGAGAAACATACACGCAACAAACTATCCCCGCAGCATTTAGACCGACATTTCCAACTGATTCAAACAGGGCAAAAGACATCACCGCGGCGATCGGTAGGCTTCATTTACGTTATAGCCGCGGATATGAGACCGTACTATTTACCATTCATTCTGTCATTACCATTATAGCTTACAGGGAATCCAAAGTGCACTCAAATACCAGACCTGTTGGTTATTGGAGGATCTTCTATTTCTGGTCTGTTAAATGCATTAGACATTTCGCAACGAGCCTTCAGCGCGTGCTGAGTGAGCGAGCGCCTTAGGGGCCGTTCACATATCGTGCCTAAAAACGCGTGGAAAACGCTAGCCGCGCCGCTTTCTCCTCCTTTCCAAAGCGCTCGGGCAGAAGCGCTCATGAGGCGTCTGTCTTTGCTAAGCAACAATGACGTGCTCTCTTCATGAGATGCGGAAATTTCAGCAAAGGATAATTGGATTTGCAGCTCTTAAAATCGCTTGCAGTAGCTCTGCTACTAAATTTATTTCAAAGTTGCAATCCATATACAACTATGATCAGCTGTTCCTTCATTTTGGCTGAGCTTTCAATGTTGTTACGGGAAAGGATGAAGCTGATTGGTTAGTTCATGACCCGCGGTGCGCTTGCGGCATTCTGAAAAGTTGAGATGTTTTTACATTTTGCTATATCTAAAACGTACCGAACCGAACCGTGACATCAGTGTATCGTATCGAACCGAACCGTGAATTTTGTGAACCGTTACACCCCTAATATATATATATATATATATATATATATATATATATATATATACTGTATATATATATATATATATATATATATATATATATCTTGCACACACACACATACACACACACACTTTTAACAAAACCCCACCCATTCACTCAACAAATAAAATAAGAATATGGTGACATGCCAATCAGCTACTCAACTCAAACCACCTGCAAAGGTTTCCTGAGCTTTCAAAATTGAAAATTGAAAATTGATTCACCCCCAGTTTGGTTCACTAGGCTACACAATCATGGGGAAGACTGATGATCTGCAGTTGTCCAGAAGAAAATCATTGACACCCTTCACAAAGAGGGTAAGCCTCAAACCTTCATTGCCAAAGAAGCTGGCTGTTCACAGAGTGCTGTATCTAAACATGTTAACGGAAAGTTGAGTGGAAGGAAACAGTGTGGCAGAAAAAGTTGCACAACCAACCGAGAGAACCGCAGCCTTGTGATTATTGTCAACCAAAATCGATTCAAGAACTTGAGCGAACTTCACAAGGAATGGACTGAGGCTGGGGTCAAGGCATGAAGAGCCACCACACACAGACGTGTCAAGGAACTTGCTGAACCACAGACAACGTCAGAGGCGTCTTACCTGGGCTAAGGAGAAGAAGAAATGGACTGTTGCCATTAGTCCAAAGTCCTCTTTTCAGATGAGAGCAAGTTTTGTATTTGATTTGGAAACCAGTGTCCTAGAGTCTGGAGGAAGGGTGGAGAAGCTCATAGCCCAAGTTGCTTGAAGTCCAGTGTTAAGTCTCCACAGTCTATAGTGATTTGGGATGCAATATCATCTGCTGGTGTTGGTACATTGTGTTTTTTGAAAACTTCATGCTTCTTTCTGCTGACCAGCTTTTTGAAGATGCTGATTTCAGTACCTTGCAGGTTTTGGCACCTGCCCACACTGCAAAAAGCACCAAAAATTGGTTAAATGACCAAGGTTTTGGTGTGCTTGACTGGCCAGCAAACTAGACCTGAACCTGGATTGTCAAGAGAAAAATTAGAAACAAGAGACCAAAAAAAATGCAGATGAGCTGAAGGTCACTGTCAAAGAAACCTGGGCTTCCATAACACCTCATCAGTGCCACAAACTGATCACCTCCGAATTAAGGCAGTAATAAACCATCTGACGTCTAAGGGTGTTTTTGGGGCCTGGATAAGTATTGTCATGCCCTGACATTTGTGCTTTTTTCAGTTATTTATAGAAATCTAATGGCTAAAGTCTAATATCACTGTAGTCAGCACAAACTGGGCTATAATAATATGTGAGCAGCTTGTATGTACATGATTTTGTTTTTGAGAAAAAAAAAAAAAATGTTATGCATGGTTATTGAAAAACTAAAAATTTTAAATCACATGAATAAGGCCATAAAACACATACAGAACATTGCTTCCCGGGACTTTTGAGAACTGGAGCTTGTAGCCTAGAATTTTTCTTTCTAAATTATCTGAAAATCATCTTGTTTACTCACTCACAGAAAACAAAATATTGATTTAAATTTTCTAAGACACTTTTTGTTGGTAAAAGTCATATGCGAGTAGGTGTCAACTATCATGAATATCATTGTGATTCAAGCTGCGTGCTTCAGTGAAACATTAGCATTCAGGGCGGGAGCATGGTCGCATTAGACGACAATGAAGGGAGATGTCAAAAATGGACATGGTGCTGTTTTCATATGGATTACTTTATCACAAAATATTTGTTTTTGGGGGCACTTGTTTAGTTTAAAAGTAGACATGTCAAGCTTTCTATAGATATCTCTCTCATGTCTCTTTGTTGAGTATTTACTGAGTTACAGTTCATTTTAATGACACATGTCTAAATGAAGCATATCTAAATTATGTTTTTATTGGTCTTATGAAGTATTCTAATTTGTTGACAGTTGAGCCCAGTGAACCAAATTGAGAGACCATTTTGAAGGCTCAGGAAACCTTTGCAGGTATTTGCCTTTTATCCTGTCTGAAAGAATGAAAAGACAGAGCTGAACGCGGAGCGATTCGACCAATCAGATGAAAGCAGCGTGTCAGCTCCGCCCACATGTGCGAATGAAATATTGAAGCCATAAACCGAAATTATCAAAACGTACACAGACCAACTGTCTGTAATACATTTTCATTTTAATTTTGCAACTTATAAAGAGTTAAAATTTTTAGAATTCAATTAATTATCAGAATTATTAGAATTCATTTTACATATTAAAACTAGTGTGTGAAATAGCAAATGAAAATTATGTAATTTAATTTTCATTTAGCACCAAAGTTGCACAAATGTATTGTAAAATGTAAATGTAAATACAGAAATGCATTGCCATTTTACATATTGCATTTTCATTTTGCATATTACATTCCATATTGAATATTGCTACCCATATGCTTCCATACTTATATTGTTTGTTTCTCTGTGATGTTAATTACTTTACACAAAATTCCAATGTTACAAAACAGGAGTCTAATAACTGGCGGTTGCCATAAGAACACATCTTGTTTATGTGCAGTTTTGTATAGATCTACATCCATGTTCAGTTTCTGCCATTCAGGAGTAGCTCTCTATGACCTCCTCTGCTTTCATCTTTTCAATGAAGTGTTTCGCTGACATTTTTAATTAAGGGGATGATATAAACACTTTTCTCTTGCTAAATCCTAAAAAAAGTCACTTTGAAAAGCAAGGTTATTCTCTCGACAGTAGCATGCGTGTGATAAAAATAATGACGGCTGCTAACAGCCATTTTGGCTAACTACCATTTTACAGTAATTATATAATAGCTCAGATTTTAAATTCTTTCTTAGACCCCAGGGATCTACAGCAGGCTGTGTAAAAAGCTGATGGTCAGATTTTATTTTCAGAATAAGCACTGTTTATCAGGCATTAAATATAGCTGAATTAAAAGGCAGAATTAGCTTTTATGTGTCTTACAATGGTTACACAGAATTAATCAAAGTGTCAGAAGGACAGGGCGGAACAGATACTACACATCAGTTCCAGCACTAATTGAATGAGTCTGTGATGTCTGGCAGCAATGTCTTTCTTCCTGTAATCAGTTTAGCGAGTCTGTGTTCGAGACTGTGTGGTGCCACCATTTGGCTCAGATGCTGTTTGAGCTGCATCAGGAGAAGATGCTGCAAAATTCTTTACCCAGATGTAAAAGATGATCCAACGTCTGCTGATTTATATGAGTGTGTATGTGATGAATTAAAAATAAATTAATAATGTTACTAAATACAGTATGTTGCGTTTAAATGTTGGATGTGATGATACCAAAAGATTTGGATCTGTGTTTGGTTGTGCCCCTGTTTAGGGCTGTGCGATTTCTAAATTGCTTTATATAGCGTGATTTTCCGTGGCCCCAGCCTCCCGCAGTATGTTAACTGAACCAATCAGGATGCAGCGTGCCTAAATGGAGTGCGAGAACAGAGCAGACTGGGCATATGTCTAACTCCAGGTTCACACACTGTCTGTGATGCGTAGCCTTTTTTTTTTTTCAAGCCCATGTTAACGGATCAGGTGCGAAAAGATTTAATATGATCTGAGCACGCGAATCTGGTTTTGTTAACGGAGCAAAGAAAATCTGCATGCGAGCGGATAGATTCGCGCTCGCGCATGATTTTAATGTGCTTTCGCCTTACAATAATGTGCTCTCTTTGCTGCTTCTGAAACGCGTACACATAACTCACTGTTTACGCACTGCAGACGGAGTACGTATGAACCTAGGGCAATAAATATATTGGGCAAAACATATAACACCTGAGGCACCGCTACAGTGAGCTCTATGACCAATGCATGGCAAAAAAAATATAATTAAATAAATCCCTGAACAGGAGTTTTATTTTATTTTTTATTATTATTTTTTGCCATATGTCTAGACATTTTGTTTGACATCTTTACTTAGTGATTATTTTGACTTATGTCTGTTCTAGAGACATGTTACAACATTTTGATGAAGCTCTCATTAGTTTTCTTTTGGAAATATGTTTCAAATTGATACTGAGTGCATTTATGACTGTAAAGCAATTGCTGTAAAGCAAATCACAAAATTGTACAAAAAAATCGTTATAGGTTTGTTTTGACGAGCATAAAGGCCTATGCATTTATTTATTTATGAAGAGAACAGATGAACAGAGACTATGCTTCACTTGTGTTCAACACAACACCCTGCAGTGACACAAGGCCACTAAAAACAACAATTTGTTAGGGCCGGGTAAAACAAAAAACAAGAACAAAAAAAAGATTTTTCTATTTTAATAGATTCTCATTTTTATATTGATTCTTAAATCCCAATCAATGCTGTTTTCAGTTGATGAATGAGCAGTAAATATAGTGTACCTCCAATCCAATAAATCCCAATAGGCTTTTAAGTTTTATGCATTGTTCATTTTGATATTAAACCATGTCACCGATTTCAAATTCTGTCCATTATATAAGGAAATTCAAGCAATAAATACCATTTTGGCACTCTTTAATATGGTGTGAGAGATCACTGTAGTGCCTTGGATCAAGCAAAGCGGCAGCACAAGATGCAAGTGAATTGATCATCTTTTTCACTTTACTACTAGTAGGTACTCACATGTGCATAGTCAAATGCTTAGAAAAAGACTAGTGACAGGCCGATGATCCTGCGCTCTGCAGCCTCACTGGAGCGCATTTACCAACAAATGGACATTGTTGGGATTTACAGTTACAAATAACAATAGATCACCCTCAGTGTATTCTGACGGATGGCCTTCAGATTTTTTCGTCACTGCAAAAAATAATTGCAGAAATTATGGTTAATGTGAGCCCTGTTTGAGACTGAACACAATTGTGACACACACACACACGCACACAACTCAATAGCCTTGTTTTTCATGTTTGGGGCTCCAGGCCAAATCCCCAGTGTACAGCAGTATGTTTCAGAGAGCAGATAACTTAAAACTCAAACAAGGTTCTAGAAACCATACCCAGCAGAAAGAGGGGGAGCAAGAAAGTGGGAAGATGTAGCTTGGGGACTGGCCCTTTCATGTCTGTGAGCTGTCATTATGCTCTGTAAGAGAAAGATAGAGCGGCAAAACACTAGAAAACCACAACAAGATACAGTTCACAGTGGGTGGAGTCAAGAGCTTGTGTGATGTTGTACTTTTGTTCTTGCAGCTCTTTATAACACTACAATACTGTTTTATGGCTATAAATGGTGTAAATAGTTAAAGCAGTGTGTGTTCTTGTGTCTTGAAATTGTTTTATTAACATACAGTAAAAGGCGTGTTTTTACTTGCCAGAAAAAGCTGTGTTTGGCACGCAAAAGTTTGTGTTGTGTCTGCGCATGTCTTTGTAGTTAAACTTCTGTCTTGGCTCAGATAATGATTCTTATGAATGTTATAGAGGAGCAGACATTGGCACTCACCCGAGTAGCTGTGCTGTCGCTGGGTTAGAGCATCCAACTCTCTGTCTTCAGCTTGTTTACATGGACTATTGGGGCTGTGACATTTTCAACATAGTGCCACATCTGTATGAAAATACCAAAGGAAATGAAGTTCAATATCAAATTGATATAGATTTTGTACATATTATTGGAATTGACATGAGAGTACACAGGACAGGAAATGAACTTTTACAGGAAATAACCTTTGTATGTGCTCCACAGCTTGGCATATGTGTCCTACTGTATGTGTATATGGTATGCACTACATCATAGACACATGAAAATAATTTATATTTTGATATATAAGGTCAGTTTATAAACAGCTTGTGCTTGCCATCATATATATACATGTATATAATAATTTATTTTGTGTGAGTGTGTGTGTGTATATATATATATATATATATATATATATATATATATATATACACATACACTCACCTAAAGGATTATCAGGAACATCTGTTCAATTTCTCATTAATGCAATTATTTAATCAACCAATCACATGGCAGTTGCTCCAAACTGAATATCAGAATGGGAAAGAAAGGTGATTTAAGCAATTGTGAGCATGGCATTGTTGTTGGTGCCAGACAGGCCGCTCTGAGTATTTCACAATGTGCTCAGTTACTGGGATTTTCACACACAACCATTTCTAGGGTTTACAAAGAATGGTGTGAAAAGGGAAAAACATCCAGTATGCGGCAGTCCTGTGGGCGAAAATGCCTTGTTGATGCTAGAGGTCAGAGGAGAATGGGCTGACTGATTCAAGCTGATAGAAGAGCAACTTTGACTGAAATAACCACTCGTTACAAACGAGTAATGCAGCAAAACATTTGTGAAATCACAACACGCACAACCTTGAGGCGGATGGGCTATAACAGCAGAAGACCCCACCTTGTACCACTCATCTCCACACAAGCTCACCAAAATTGGACAGTTGAAGACTGGAAAAATGTTGCCTGGTCTGATGGGTCTCGATTTCTGTGGAGACATTCAGATGGTAGAGTCAGAATTTGGTTTCTTGAACATGACAATGAGTTCACTGTACTAAAATGGCCCCCAGTCACCAGATCTCAACCCAATAGAGCAGGGATAGGCAACTCCAGTCCTGGAGGGCCACTATCCTGCAGAGTTTAGCTCCAACCCTAATTAAACACACATGAACAAGGCAATCAGTGTTTTCGGGATTACTAGATTGATGCAGGCAGGTGAGTTTTCATGAGGGTTGAAGCTAAACTCTGCAGGATAGTGGCCCTCCAGGACCGGAGTTGCCTATCCCTGCAATAGAGCATCTTTGGGATGTGGTGGAGCGGGAGATTCGTGCCCTGGATGTGCATCCCACAAATCTCCATCAACTGCAAGATGCTATCCTATCAATATGGGCCAACATTTCTAAAGAATGCTTTCAGCACCTTATTGAATCAGAGCCACGTAGAATTAAAGCAGTTCTGAAGGCAAAAGGGGGTCAAACACAGTACTAATATGGTGTTCCTAATAATCATTTAGGTGAGTGTGTGTGTGTGTGTGTGTGTGTATATATATATATATATATATATATATATATATTAGTGCTGTCAAATGATTAATCAAAATTAATCGCATTCAAAATACAAGTTTTTGTTTGCATATGCGTGTCTACTTTTGTATATTTATTAAGTATATATAAATACACACACATACAGTATATATTTTGAAAATAATTACATGTATTTACATGTATTATATTTATCTTAATCAATAAACATAACATTTTTTCTTTAATATATACATGTACGTTTGTGTATATATGTTTACATAATACATGTACACTGTACTCTCACACATTTATTATGTAAACAAAAACTTTTATTTTGGATGCGATTAATCACGAACACTGTGCCACTGAACCAGTGTTTTTTATTTTATTTTATTATTTATTAAAATGTTTTTTTTTTTTTTTTTTTTTTTCTGGGTGCTTATTCTGAATAGGCCCTTGAACAAACCAGTTAGATGTCTAATGGTACAGAACATTAAGGTTCCTTTAAAGAGAGTTAACCTCCATTTGCTACCAACAACACAAAAACCCAAACAATTCATCATAAACAGCCAATGAGGATAACCTAACCTCAGTTCTGATACCATCAGGACCCATGATAGGCTCCTTTCACAAGGAGATGAATAGGATGAAGATGAAGAGTGAAAGAGAAGAAAAATGAAAGGGTGCCGGGAGTCTTCCTGCTGTAACGTGATCAGGTTGATGGAGGTCGATGATAATGGCTGGAGACGGGCTGGGTTCATCCTTGCCTTTAAGGCCCACAGCACAGCGATTAACAGTCAAACACATGCATGCTCAGCCGGATAATCTGAGAGCTGCTGCTGAATGATAAATACAGGCTGGGCTCCGGCTGAGTGGTCGGCAGGGTCAGACGCAACAGCAACGTTTAGATATTGTATTAAAACTTGCCCTATGAGACTGTCCTAATTCCAAAGAGCCCGACCTTCAGGCGATTACGAGAACGGTCATCGGCTACATTCACACAGCAGCAGCAGTCAGCCGGCCCCATTGGAAGAGAACTAAAATGAGTAATGAGTATGAAAGGAAATGACAATCGCATTATATTCCTCTAATATTCTGCATGTTTTAAGATGCTTCAAATGGATTTTGAGAGTGAGCTCAGTTGATGTGTGCTGTATGAACAGAATGGCAACTAACTGTCCCAGTGTCATGTCACTGATATACGTATGAAATAGGTATGTGCTTCCCGGGGTATTCTTTTGGTCAGTCACTGATGTATAAGGCCCGTCAGCCTTTTATCGGGTTATGAAAAATGGAAATATCATATCTAAATATATATCCTTCTGGACCACAAAACCAGTCATAAGTAGCACAGGTATATTTGTAACAATAGCCAACAATACTGTATGGGTCAAAATTATAGATTTTTTAATTCCAAAAATCATTAGGATTTTAAAGGGGGGGGGGGGGGGGGGGGTGAAATGCTCGTTTTCACTCAATATCCTGTTAATCTTGAGTACCTATAGAGTAGTACTGTATCCTTCATAACTCCAAAAAGTCTTTAGTTTTATTATATTCATAAGAGAAAGATAGTCTGTACCGATTTTTCCCGGAAAAACACGACCGGCTGGAGGGGTGACGTGTGGGCGGAGCTAAAGAATCACAAGCGCCAGTTGGCTTTTGCGTTGCATGTGGAAGCTGTGACATTATCGTGAGGGAAAAACCATCATCCAAAACAAACCATGGCTAACAGTCAGATTCAGCCATTTATTTATGATCCAGAATCAGATCCAGAGGCTGAAACTGAACGAGAGCAGCAGCAGCAACGACTCGCTCCGAGCGGGGCTCGAACCGGGGTCTCCGGCATGGGAGGGGACGCACTAACAAGGAGGCAGAGATATTTTAAGCAGTTTTACTCACCGCCTGCAGTTCCAAGACACGATCATGACCCTTTTTCGTTGGGATTGCATCATCCTTAAGAAATAAACGATACGCAAATCTGTCGTCAAACTGGGCCTTGTTTGTAAAAAAAGCATCTTCGAAATGCAGGGAACAAACAAAAACACTTGCACAACTCCGTTGATGCTCTGTAAAAATAAACTCCATCCACTGGTCCCTTAATGCTGTTTTTTTTTGGTAATCTGTGCAGGGTTGTCTTGCCCTGGCAACCAAAAACACACTTCTTTTGTGACTTTTCGCGACGCTCTCGCTCTGATCAGTGAATCGCTCTGATCAGTGATTGTCTGTGCTCAGCCTCTCAGTGCTCTGCTATACGGGAGCACGCGCTCTTCCGGCAGACGTGCCCTCAGGACCCATATAAGGAAATTCTGCTCCATCTAACATCACACAGAGCCATACTCGAAAAAAAACTTTCCGAAACTTGTGACAAACCGGAAGGAGTATTTTGGGAACAAAAATACTCCTTCAAACGTACAACTTAATTTTTGAAACTTTGTCCATGTTTAGCATGGGAATCCAACTCTTTAACAGTGTAAAAAACTGAGTATGCATGAAATAGCATTTCACCCCCCCTTTAAGTAAGGATCATGTTCCATGAAGATATTTTGTAAATTTCCTACGGCAAATATATCAAAATGTAACTTTTGATTAGTAATATCCATTGCTAAGTCAACTTTGATGGCAATCTATCTATCTATCTATCTATCTATCTATCTATCTATCTATCTATATATATATATATATATATATATATATATATATATATATATATATATATATATATATATATATATATACTATTATTATTATTATTGCACTTTCTGATTATAGATTGTCAAATATTTGTATCTTAGACAAATATTGTCCTATCGTATCCAAACCATATATCAATGATATATACTTACAAAAAAAAACTGTGGTTCAGGGTCACATACACTGCTGTCAGTCCCAAACACTGACTGTGTGTATGTATCCAATGTAGTGTGTGGGATAAAGAACAACATGGCTGTCTTTCGTTGTTTTAATAATTTCTTTATGAACAGCAAATAGCTTTTGTGTTACAAGAGAGGCTATGTGAAAGAGGATTGACCACGTCTCTCTCTTTCTCTCCTTCCTCCCCTCCAATTCCTTCACAACCCTCTATAGCAGCAGATGGTGAGGATCCGACTTCAGCAGGTGGGATATATCTAGATATGGTAATTGTTGTGCTCCCCTCATTTGGCTCATGTATCTCTCTTTGTTGCCCTTCTTTCTACTGTTGTCAGTTTAGGCATGTGTGACCTTCCCTGCATGAAATTGGCACGTCTGTTTTAGAGCTCTTCCCTCACCTGTTTCTTCACACCTTCTCAAGATCTCCTCTGATGTCACATCGTTCTTGCTGTGTTATTCTGTCTTCTCACCATGACGTTGATGCATAGAGCATCTCGAAACCTGCTGCAGAAACCCTCCTGCTTATGATATATCACCCAGTCTCTTTCCAAATATTGCTATTCTGATCGCTCGCTCACAAACGAATTTGGTTGCCGCCACTGGTGATGCATTTTTTCACTTTTTATCAATTTTGATAGCTTTGCACATTTGCTACTGTGCATACACACACATGGTAATATACGCCGTTTTTTTTTCTCCACCTCCTCTCAATCTCCTTGGCTTCTCAGTATCACACCCATTGATCCCTCTCATCGCACATGGTCAGCACTCACTCTCAAACCCACTGATCTCTGTGAGCAAAGCTGCTTTGAACTGTGCTCAGACTCTTCTCTCCTGCCTCGTTGTTTTATCGGGTTCCAAGCTTTCAATAAAATGCTCCAGCCCTTCTTTCTTTATGTTCACGGGTGTTCATCTCATATTGCGGACAAGATACACATCTGTTGCTGTCTGTCACCTGCTTCAGATGGACTTTTGTGTAATTTTAGATTTTTGCGAAATTCATCACGATTAAGATTCTCTTTTATAGCTGTTAAGGTTTGAACACATTTATTATTATTTAGCAAATTTTGCAGGCAACATCTAATCATCAATATGAATCTACACAGTCGCAAATTTCACATAAGATTTTCCAACACAGATTTTCCATCAAATCCTTGTTGGTAGCATGGATTATTTTCTCTAATAACCACACACACACACACACACACACACACACACACATATATATATATATATATATATATATATATATATATATATATATATATATATATATATATATATACACGCACACACACACCCTACTTATACACACACACACATTTTGTTTCTGTGAATTGTGGGGACTTTCCATAGTCTTCTATTTGTCATGGTGTGCCTATGGTGAGGAGAGAAGAATGAGGAATGAGGAAAACGCAAAATCTTTATTGGCATGGAGGAATCACATGTAGGACACAGGATCTACGTTTTAAGAAGCCATGAGGAACTAAGAAATGGTAACACTTAAAATACACAAGACATGACAATGGGATGACAAGAAACACCTGGGGACAAAAAACAATAGGAACAGGAAATAGGAATGAGTAAATATGGTCAAGGAGAGAGAAACTAGGACATGGGGAACATTACAAGACAGAAATGGAGTTTGACATTATACAGGCGAATCCACGCGACACATAACATCCAACTGGGGGGGAAGGTTGGCATTCCCATGGTAGATCAGGCAGTTCAGGGCACCATGGTGGACCAGGTAGTTCAGGGCGCCATGGCGGATCAGGCAGACTAGGAAGCCATGGCAGAGCAGGGAACTCAGGAGGCCATGACGGAGCAGACAGTTTAAGAGTACATGGCATCATAGGGAGCTCGGGGAGCCATGGCAGATCAGGGAACTCAGGGTGCCTGGCCTCAGCACTCAGCCCGGCCTCCCGGACATCAAGGAATCACATGTAGGACACGGGATCGACGTTTAAGACAGCACAAGGAACTAAGAAAAGGAAACAAGACATGACGAGGGGATGAAGAGAAACACCTGGGATCAATAAACATAATAGGAACCGGAAAAAGAAATGACCAAATATGGTCATGCAGGAAGAAACTAGGACAAAGGGAACAAAGAACTGGGGAACAAAGCAAGACTGACACTATTACTTTTATACTGACCAAACAATATTTTGTATCCCCTAACCCTAAACATAACACTTACAGAAAAACTGTTTGCAATGGTACACTTTCAGATAAACATCCTTTACTATTTTTTTTTATGTATTTTTTTTTCCCAGAAAAAAAAGTACAGGTTTTACTATCTTTGTGGGGACATTTGGTCCCCAAGTTGTAGCATAAACAAGTACACACATACACGCACTGGGAAACACTGTTCACTAAAAAAAGGCTTTTGAAATTATGTTGTCAAACTGACTTTCTTAAATATGTTTTGACATATTCAAAGAGTGTGCATGCATCTTCATTTGAGTCTCTGCAAGTGGACCATAATCAGAAAATAAATCCACAGAGCGGATGAATTTAAGATTGTTGTTTGGTATAGTTTTGATGTGTTTCAGCTATAAAGCTCACATATAATCTGGAATTATTTTGGATGATTTAATTTTCTACAATCCACAAGGGTTAGAGCAATGACGTCAGTGGGCATGGAGCATTTGCAGCATTGATTTGAGATTTATGACCTATATTGAAGCCTAAATTATATATTTCATAGTGTTGGTACATGAAGAAATGTTCCTTCATGAGTGTTTGTGTGTGTGCATTTTCATTGGTATACCATACGTCCGGTGTGACACTTGAATCAGTAGCTCCTGCAGTATACTGTTCAGTCAAGACCCCCAGACTGTCAGTTAAATAGCATAGTACATGTTTGATATGATTATATAGATTAAATGAGATCAAAAGCACTATTAAATAGGTAATCATGGATCTGATGTGTACATTTTATATGCAGCTGTAGAACATTCATCGTAGCCCAAACTGCCTTTATTAGTGTAGTTGCTATGGAGGAGTGTGTTGCATGAATAATACACTTTCTTCTTCCTCCTGGGGAGTTTGAGTGATGGAGCGGGTAAATGCAGCAAACATTAGTATGCCATTATATAACTAAAGGTGGGACTGAGTTCACTGGCCAATATTATGACCCCTTCATCATACACTGACATGCTAAAAGCCCTCTTTTTAAATGCCCTGCTTTTGGCCCGAGCACCACTTTTGTAATCTGAGAAACATTATTTCAATTTGCTCTGCAGTGTGTTTCAACTTTGAAATGGAAAGAGGTGGCTTCTGTTCTTGTGCAGGTCCTGTTATACCTGGTAATTGTTAGCATCAAACGGCTGGCAATAATTTGATGGCTTTACTTTAAACATGGCCTTTGGAAAGGCCCAGCATGTACAAGCTCATAATAAAGAGAAGCAGGTTACCAGCACAGTGTATGTTCTTAAAGAAAAAAAAAAAAAATCTGGAGACTGTACTGACTGGAGAACATTTGACAGACATGTTGATCTGTATTATAAAACATTCATAAATATTTCTACTTAAAAATAAACATTAGCTGGCTCTTGAAAACTCTTTTATTTGAAATATAAAGCATACACCTCAGGTAACTTTTACATTTACATTTACTCTTAAAATGAGCTTTATTTTTGCTTGTGTGAACACAAACTCTTTTTTTTTTTTACCTCTCAGTATAATGAACATAGCATAAACTTATGTCTTATCTTCAAACAATTTATATACAATCAGGTAGATCAATATTTACTAAATAGAAACTGTATGATTGCTTGTATTATTGCAGAATGTCAATTCTATTATTGCCAAACTCTAATCTGATAAATGAGACTAGAAGGCATGAAGATATTAAGATATTACAAAGCTGCTTTGAGACAGTGTATTGTTACAGATCTATACAAAAATTTAACTGGACATATCTGACTTATTTATTCGTGAGTTGTGATATTCCTTCAGAAATGCAATTATGTCTTGCTAAAGGATTACAAAATAAGCACCCAAATTGGTTGGTCTATCCAAAGTAAACTGTTGCAGGAGTTTTCATTTGGCCACGTCTGTTCTTATCAGCCCTGCATTCTTGGATGGATGTGAGTTGACAGGAGAGAATCTCTAGGCTGTTCTTCTCCTGCCAGACTGCTATCATGGTGACATTTCCATGACATTTCCTGCCTTGCTTTTACACCCTCACCTTCCATATCCAAAAGACTTTCCAAGGTGAGCTTGAACTAACTTCGGCTGCCCTAAGAGATTATGCTCCCTTGGCATAGAGCTGGATGGCCACAGGTTTATTTATTTTGCCTCTGTTCTGTTTTTTACATTAGCTTGTTGTTGCATCTGTTCAGTTTAGTCCGCATGTCTTGTCATATATCGTGCATGGCGGGATTTAGAGAGGGCTCTTAAAGCCAGTGCTTTTCACTGCCAGCCACAGTTCATAGTGGGAGTGGTGAGTGTACTGGGCAGTAGACGCTGGTAGGAGGCTGATACTGCACTCCCCATAAAGAATGAAGACAGAATTAGGCCACGTACGAGCTGTGTAAGCTCTTACCCTGCAAACTCTGCGAGCTGAACATCTCTTTTAATGTGCCTGCATAGGCATTAATGCGAAAGGTATGGTTATACTGTGGTACAGTGATTCTCGATTAAAGACACAGTGCTCTAAATCACAGAATACCGACACTGCTTCCAACTGAGGGCAGGTGAAATGTGTTCATTTAACTTTTGAAGATTAAAGACACAAGAAACTTAGTGTCTTGTTACCCAAATTATCAGTACATTCTTTTTATTATTATTATTATTGGAGCATTGTGGAATGTGTTTGTCTGTCATCTGTCTTCCTGCCTGCTGTTCTTTGTTCTATCGTTCTTTCTTTCTAATGTTCTATCATTCTATATATCTAGCATTCTCTTTGTAGCCATTATACTTTTTTTTTCTCAAAAACTTTCAAACAAGACTTTGTAAAGCCACTTGATTGTTGAATTATTATTAAAAAAAGCTACATTAATATTCATTTATTTAAATTTAAATTAATATAATTTAGAATTTATTGTATTAAAATCCAAATAGCATGTCAGCATCCTAATTTCTAAATGTAAATTCACGTTGTAAATGGTTATTTTATATGAATTCTAAATTAAATTCTGAATGGCATGTAGCCTTGCAACATACTTTGCAGTTGAAAGGTGAAGCGCAGACAACTTTTTAAATTTCAATACATTTTAATTCTATACAAATTCTATACATCATAGCACATTGTGTCAAAAGCTGAACTGATATTCGCTGAAGACCTTAGTAGTTGGTTTGTCTTCCTGCTTTAAACACAGCAGTGCTTCATCTCTTTCAAATTAATTAGAAATTAGTGTATATTATTATTCCAAAAAATTTGTATGCACCATGAAGTATGAAAGTATGAATGTAATGATGTTATCAATATTGTGATATCCCAATAGCAAAACTGTCTCTATATTATCATGGTCACATGACAATATGAAACGATAGGTCTTCTGGGCGAAAAAAAAAAGTTTTTCAAATTTCAAATAAATTTCAAATTTTAAAATTCTTAGTCTAACATAAGGTCTTTTAAAGTTGTGTTTTGGGCCATTATGCTTTGGCACAGTATCCGTCAAATGAAATAAAACCTAATGCAAATGGCTTAAAGGGATAATTTGATGTTTATCTGCTTACCCCGAGGGCCTCCAAAATCTAGGTGACTTTGTTTCTTCAGTAGAACACAAACTTAGATTTTTAGCTTATACTGTTGCAGTCTATCAGTCTTATAATGTAAGTGAATGGGAATCACAGCTAAATCATACAATAAAACAAAACCAAATTAAACCCTGTGGCTCATGATGATACATTGACGTGTAAAGACACAAAATGATCGGTCTGTGAAAGAAACTGAACAGTATTTATTAAAATTTTTACCTCTGATTCACGCAATGTCCGACCTGTTAGAACTCTCCTAAGCACGTCCTATTGTGCGGGTTTTTAGCAGCAGGCCCATGAGGTGTCATCGTCTTCTTCTTGCTTTATGGAGGATCACAGACCTAACTCTCAAGTGGACCATTGACACTCCTATTTGAGATTGCAGATAGAGTGTCAACGGCCCATTTAAGAGACAGGTGACGGTGATGCACATAAGTCTGGTGGGTAGCTGTTTGTTTCATTGTGAAAGCCAAACTACGTTGTTTGGCATTCCAAAAGAGGATGATATCCGCTTCTCCTGATCCGTGATGGTCGCTGAGGAAATACATCAACTTCACACTGTAGATAGCCTTTCACCGTGGATGAAGCGGATTCCAGCCTGGAGTTGTCACATGTGGTTGTCACAAGCACCCAGCTGCTCCTTCTTTGAATCCGAAGCTGTTCCTAACTCTTGCCCTCGTCTGTTACTCACTTTTTTCAAGGAAAGTGGCGCTTCTGTATTTAAAGAATTTGCCACTGATGATTCAAATGTGAGTTTAGAGCAGTGTAGAGTAGGCTTGTTGTTTGTCATTTCTACAGTCACAAATGCAGACATGGTTTTGTGTTAACATGGCGCGATGCACAACACAACGTGTTTATTATCAGTAATTACCGTATTTTTCGGACTATAAGTCGCACCTGAGTATAAGTTGCATCAGTCCAAAAATACGTCATGTTGAGGAAAAAAACATGTATAAGTCGCATTGGACTATAAGTCACACTGGACGATAAGTCGTGTTTATTTAGAACCAAGAACCAAGAGAAAACATTACCGTCTACAGCCGCGAGAGGGTGCTCTATGCTGCTCAATGTAGACTACAGGAGCAATAAGCAGAACAAGAGTGCCCTCTTGTGGCTGGAGACGGTAATGTTTTCTCTTGGTTCATTTCTGTATGAAATGTCGCACCTCATTTTCAAGTTGCACCTGACTATAAGTCGCTATAAGACTGTAAGACTATAAGTCAATTCACTGACTTTTTGCTCACTCAAGTTTTCTTACCTAAGAGCATGGGTTGGATCTTTTAATTTTGAACTCTCAAAGTGCGTTAGATAGAATTTAAATTTAAAATAAATACTTTTTTTTTCAATTCTTCATTTGTCTTATTTTAAATATTGCAAAAAATGTTGTATTGTGGACTTCATATCATGATAATATCGTATTGTATATATATGAAAGAAAAGACATTTGTGTAAACTAAAAGCATAATTTCAGATGGAACAAGTAGAAGCTTCAGTAGACACAAGAACATCTGATTGTCTGTACAAAGAGTCATCCAAAAAAATATATCAATAAAGGAATTATGTAATAATGATTAGTGATTTGTAAATAGTGCAGACTTTTGTATTGATTTTATAATGGATTTTTTTTTTTTTTTTTTTTTTTTTTTAAGTTTAAAGCTTTTATTTCCGAGCTCAAATAGAAAATCTCAGTTTTTCAGAGTGTGCTCAGTCTGCCAGACCTCACTGTTTAAGTGAATACCTCGCTATAGTGGAAATATATGTATTCTGCAGTCCCCAGACTCTTAAGATACATACTGTACATTGTATCTTAAGTATCTGCCCTCAATGTTTCACTACGCTTGTGCTGTGCTGTGCTTGATTTTAGCTTACAGGAAGTCTGATTTGAGCTCCAGCTGCTCGCTTACCTCTCTACCTCCCAAACGCTCAGCCCAATCTGCTCATGATAACTTAGACACCTAGAGGCTGTCTGAGCCCCTCTCACCTCCATCACCTTCACCTGGAGATCATTTGAGGGAGCAGTAATTAAAACACCTACATTACTTCCTCTGCATGCCAAAGTACAATTATCCAGTGGGATGTTTGTTATATATGATGCTCTATATATGGCGCTGTATGTAATTATCACAGACAGATTGCTTTATTTAGAGACTGCTTTATTTGCATGGACTTCGCTAAAAGTCAAATATAGGGGATTCAATCGATGGCTAAAAGGTTTGTTCAGTGAAAACCCGCAAAGGTTCAGACGGCAAAACTGTAATTATTATAATCCAGCCAAGTGATCACCATATCTCCATATTAATGCATTACGATTTCCATACCATTCAAGTGACATTACCCACAATCTGCATAAATGAATACATTAGGGAGTGTAATGCATTTGGGCTGCTTACCTGTCTCACTTCAATGGCGTTTGAGTTGATTCGTATAAGCGAGAGACTAAAATGAATTCACTTTGGGGAATTTAGTGGGGAGCGTCCATCAGAGAGTGATTAATTGCACAGGAAACATTGGACGATTTGATGTGTTTAACCGCCGCTGAGGTTTTACTATTCTGCATTGGAACGGGGCTCTTCTGATAGATTGGCTTCCATTGTGACTTGTCGGAAAATCGGGATGCGTGCGCCAGCCAACATCAATTACTTTCCTACCACAATCAAACCGCCCAACAACGGCTGACATTCTTGGTGAACCCCCTGACTTGCGCCACAAAAGGGAACAGCACAGAGCACAAAGCTTTGTTTCATCGGCCACAATGCCTGGCAATGTCTCTCAGGAACGTGTGCAAATGTGGCATACGTCCCCCACCCTCCTTCCTTTCTCCCGCTCCCGCTCCCTTTTCTCCTTCTCATACTGTCTCCCTCCTTCCCTGTCTCGCTATCCCCTCTTCTGACTTCCATCTCTCTGGAGATAGAGAGGGGGCTGTCACAAAGCTTTGTGCGGTTATAGATCGTCATGTCAGAATGCAGGCATAGCTGTCACCCTCTCCTTCAGGATGCAGAGGGCTTTTAATAGAGTTCTGGCAAGGTTATTACATGGTGTGTCCCTTTAATTAGCTACTAGTCTCATTATAGCTGAGATGCAGCACTGGAATTCACAAATGTTGATAGAGTTACCCTCTGTGGCACATTTCTCCAAGGTTTTAATTTAGTTTTAATTTATTTCATTTTAGTTATTTTTGCACTTCAAGTTAAATTAAATAGATACAATTTTAATAATAATATAATTAATATATAAATTGAAGTATTGCCTTGATAGCTAGCTGAGCTGTGTTTAATATGCCGATTTGGTGCTCATAAGAAACATTTTTTATTGATTGATTTTATTATTTATATTATTACTAATGTTGAAATAATGCATAATGCTTTTTTCTGAAAACCATGGAGCCTTTTTTATATTTTGTTGAATAGAAAATTCAAATATAGTATGAAAAATATGATTAAATTATTTTTAAACAAATTGGGAGATTATTGAGGCAAAGGTTGTAGTTAATGGTGTGTTAATAGTGAGAATTGGACCTTAAAGTAATGCGTGATGAATAACGGTATTGACATCTATCAATCAATCAAACAACCATGCAATCAATCTTACTGACCGCAGGTTTTTTTTTTTTTTTTACAGTAGTGTTTCCCTCAAAGATCATACTGTCGCATAATCAAAAATTTTCAAGACTCTCATCCAGAGTTGTTCTGCTTAGGACCAAAATTGAATTTGTGTCTTTTGAAATTTACATTTAGTCTGTCTTTGCACTTAAGAGCACATTGATCATGTGTCGCTACATCTCTCTACTCCGCCCATGCTCTCCTGTAGAACTTGCTGCTGATATTTTGAAAGATTAAACTGACTGCCCTGCAATTTCATCAAGAAACGTTTGACAGCATGCAACCCGATGCAGGCACTCTAATGTTTTAAACATCAGTATTGTATTGATAGGCCATGAGATATGGGCCCTCCGGGGGGTTCTTATGAGGTTCACTTGCTTGCAAATGCAGGATTTGGGAAGACTAAGAGATTAGAAACTACTCAGAACTACTAGAACAATCAGTCCAGTGCTTGAATGTTGTTTTAAAAGCTTTTAGTGGAATCAGCATTTTGATTGGTCATTCATGACTTCACAACAGTTTCATTATTTATTTATTTTTTCAGGGCAACAGATGAAATAAAAGTGGATTTTCCATTTGTTCATTTGGAGCAGAGAGACTCAGACCATTAGGAGCCAATATATGAAAACATACAATAGAGTGTTTTTTAACAATATTGTTTAATTAATATAAAACATACAGAAATATTGCCAAATATTTTATTAACATGCATACTAATATGAAAAAAAAATCAAGTAAGCACAACTGTTTTCAATATTGATGATAATAATAATTAATGTTTCTTGTGCACCAAATCAGTATATTAGAATGATCTCTGAAGGATCATGTGACACCGAATACTGGATTAATGATGAAAATTAAACTTTGCATCACAGGAATAATTTTAATTAAATAAATGTAACCTTAACGAGCATAAGATATGTCTTTAATTTTTTAAATTATAAAAAATAAAAATAAAAAAAATTACAGATCCCAAACTTTTGAACGGTAGTATAAATTTATATATTAATAGATAAATATTTCCGAATTACGAAATATTACACAAATACAGTTCAAGTTAAACAACACAGAATTATTTGAATTGAGATTTGAATGTAATTGCACAGAAACAATCTAAATAGACAGTGTAGCTTTTTAAATCCTCTCAGAATATTTACTTATATTAAATCAAGAATTTTTACTCTAAAAAGCCTGCAATCACTTCATATTCTACAGTGTGAAAGATAGATAAAAAACCAGAACCAGTGAAACCAGAATGAGTTAGAGACCATTTTCCTTCCAAATCGCATTACAACAATAGTACATATGCCAGATATGCCAGTTACATAACATATGCCATATGTGCCATACCTTTATTGAATCCATCTTTCACAAAAATGTAATTAAACTTGCATCCTATCAAAGAGCATTGCTCCCATAACCTTACTTTGACCTTTACTCATCTACTAATTTCTGCTGCAAATTAACTCTTTGACTGATTATAACGATTGAGTTAAATGCCAGCACTTGTGCGTGCTCTTTCTTTCAGTCTCTGTCTTTTTCTCTCTCTCTCTCTGTCTGTGTGTTGACACAGTGCCAGGAAAGGTAATACGGTGCCCATGATATCATTTATCCCTCAAGCTGCCCCATGGTGACCTCAGCAAGTGATGCTTATACTTACATTTCTCTCTTTCTCACTGCGACTCTGTCTTGTTTGATTCTTTCCTTATGTGTGCTCAGTCATTTATCTTTTTTCCCCCTCTGTATGTCACAGCAGTTGTTACTTGAACCACTGTAGACAGAGATGCAAGCGCTTACACTGCAGGCCAATTTATAAACTGCTGATGTCTGTTTCTAACACATCTGTTTATCTAACCCATCACGTGGGTTGTGAACACTCACATGCATCAAAAACACTTCAGTTCGCTTGTTCATTTCTGTTTTGTCTGAATTACAGGACCCTGCCATCCAAACCCTTGTCACAATGGAGGCACCTGTGAAATCAGTGAAACATTCAGGGGTGACACATTCATTGGATACGTCTGCAAGTGCCCATCAGGCTTCAACGGAATCCACTGCCAACACAGTAAGTTCATATACTGACTGCATAGCACTGTTTCTGCTTAATTTTAATTAGGGATGGGATGTAAAATGAGTGCTATAGTTGCATTCATTTGAAACACATTCATTTGTACACATGAATGCATTTTATGTAAATGTATTCAATTTCAGATGGATCTGAAACCAGCCTAATAGTGTGTTTACTCTGCAGAGAATGTGTTTAATCTATATTAGGGCCGGGTGATATGATGATATTAACGTATATCGACAATGTTTCAGAAGTACTGTGATGTCAATGTCAACAATATCAACATTATCGAGAGAAAAAAAAAAAGTTGTATGTATATTTATGTAAATATTTTACATTAGCATCATAGTCACCATACAGGTCTTTTTGCATACAATAATGAAATATTTAGTAGGAGAGTTAGGAATCGAAAAGCTATTCCAATTACAATTTAAAAAGATTAAACTGCAAGAAGATGAAAAAGAACTCACTCCTGAATACCGTATTTTCCTCACTATACGGCGCAACAGATTATAAGGCGCACCTTCAATGAATGACCTATTTTAGAACTGTTTTCATGTATAGGGTGCACCGGATTATAAGGCACATAAAATAGAAGATACTGCAGTTAAATGTTTGACTGAGTTTGCGTTATGCATCCACTAGATTGTGGATCCACTAAAGGGATTGTCAACATTTTGACAGAGCGCCTTGATCCATATATAAGGCGCTCCTGTATATCGTTTTTTTTGATAAAATTAAAGGATTTTAAGTGCATCTTATGTTGCGGAAAATACAGTAGGTTAGGTTCTGTTTCGGTTCCGAAAACGGTTATGGTTCGACACGTCACCAAGCGCTGTGAGCAGCCATGCACCGGTGTTCTGACGATTCAGAATTTCCTGTAAAGGACTTATTTAACTTTGAAGCACATGCTGATTGATGGACTAGCATTACTCAACATTACGTACTACATTCCAGCAACACTACATTCAATGAAGGTAAAATTGTAAAAAAAAAAAAAAAACATAATACAAACCCAATTCCAAAAAAGTTGGGACACTGTACAATTTGTGAATAAAAACAGGATGCAATAATGTGGATGTTTCAAGTTTATTATGGTTGTGTAACTGGACAGACAATAGTAATTAAGACTCACAACACAGATTGAGACTGACAACACACAGAGCGCTTGCTGAAATGGCACAAGGCTAATGCCGGCACTGCTTTTAAGCTTTTACATGCTTTTAAGCTTCCTGGTGGATGACGTCATCTTCCTATGACGTCTTGCCTTTCCATTGGGCTTATAACACATGTGATTCAGAGTGTGGTCATGGAGAGGGCATTCCCCATAGCTTTCGAAGCAACTAGAGTTCCTGAAGAGGAACCACAAGAATGACAGGTGTATATTGTCGGGTCTCGGGGCTAATCACCTGCCTTTTGTGTGTGTTTGGGTCTCTTGTCAGCTCACCGCGTCTACCTGTTTGAGTTTTCCCCGCCCTCCTTGTTTCAGTGTTGTGAACCCTAATTAATCACCACCTGTTTTCTATGTTCTTCTAATTTTTTCCCCTTATCAGTCCCCGTGTTTCTCTGTCTATTGTCAGACTGTTGTTACTCGTATCAATATCTCCGATCTTCTAGCTATTCTTGGCACTCACCTTTGTCGTGTCTTGTCCTCAGGCTCCAGTGTGTTTAGCTGTTTTCTCTGCCCCCTGTTCCCCAGCGCAGAGCTCTTGGAAGCTTCAGTGTCATCCCTCCGGTCTCAGTGGTCGTACAAATAACTGTGGAACGTTACTCATCGGTTTGATTCATCTGCTTCGACTATTCTTCCAGTCACTACGAGTAATCCTGTGAACGTGACTCATCTGATCTGCCTCCTCTGCTTTAAATAAAGCCTTGCGTAAACCCGCATCTGAATCCTGCCCATTTTCTCCTGACAGAACAGTCTGACCAGATCATGGATTCAGCGGGATCTGATCCACTCCGCTCGGCTCTCGTGCAGCATGGAGTTTTGTTAGGACAGCATGCCACCCAGCTCAACACCACCGCGCAGGATGTGGACGCTCTCAGTGCCCGAGTCTCCGAGCTCCTCACACGGGTGGACGACCTTCAGCGAGAGGCTACAAACCGGGGGTCCATTCTTCACACCGGTATGGCCCACGAGTCCGAACCTCATGCCAACAATCCGCCGGTCTATGATGGCGATCCTAACGCCTGTCAAGCGTTTCTCTCCCAGTGCTCGCTGGTGTTTTCTCTGCAGCCCCGGCATTACGCAAATGAGGAAGCCAAGGTAGCGTACGTCCTTACACTTCTTTCGGGCCGTGCCCGCGAATGGGGAATTGCCGTATGGAGATCGCGGGCTCCCTGTTGTGCTACCTTCACTGATTTTAGTCGAGAGATGGCAAAGTTATTTGATCGCTCAGCTCAGGGAGACGAGGCGGCGGCCCAGTTGTCGCGTTTGACTCAGGGGAGGAGCTCTGTCACGGATTACGCCATCCAGTTCCAGACTTTAGCGGCGGCGTGTGGCTGGAATGAGAGCGCGCTGCGCGCTCGTTTTCTTGAGGGGTTAGATTTTCACATTTCTGATGAACTTGCGGCCATAGAGCTCCCGCGGGAATTGGATAATCTCATTAATCTCGCGCTCCGTATTGAGGGCCGTCTCAGCCGCCGCCGCAAACAACAGCAAGCGCCCGCCCCGTGGCGCCACCTAGAGTCCTCTTCAGCTAGTTCTGCCGGCCGACAGCCCTCGGAGGAGGAGCCCATGCAGTTGGGTCGTTTACGGCTTACACCACAACAGAAGCAGGAGCGTCTGTCATCGGGGGCGTGTCTATACTGCGGCAGGGGAGGACACTTCGCCCTTCACTGTCCGTTAAAAGCCAGGGTCCACCAGTGAGGCGGAGAGTCCTGGTGGGCACGGTTCTTAATTCAAGCTCTCCCGCAGCACGGACTCAGCTGCCGTTCCAACTCTCTTTCCAGAGTCGATCTCACACTGGGCTCGCCCTTGTGGATTCAGGGGCTGAGGGGAACTTCCTCGATGCTGCTTCTGCTCAACGTTGGAAAATACCGCTTATTCCTCTGGTTAGTCCCGTATCAGCATGGTCTTTAGCTGGCCGTCCCCTCACCACCATCACTCACATCACCCCCAAGATAAGCCTTCATATTGCTGATAGCCATAGCGAGCTGATTGAACTGTTTATTATTGATTCCCCTAAGGCTCCTTTAATCCTGGGGCATCCATGGTTACATAAACACAACCCACACATTGACTGGGTCAACAATGCTGTTTTAGCCTGGAGTCAGTCTTGTCACGTGTCATGTTTGGGTGCTGTTTTTCCTCCTGTCTCTGTGTCTTGTGTTCCTCAGGAGGATCCCTCTGACCTGTCCGGTGTCCCCGCGAAGTACCATGATCTTCGGGCGGTCTTCAGTAAGGCCCGGGCCACCTCGCTACCCCCGCATCGCCCCTACGACTGTGCCATTGATCTTCTCCCGGGCGCTTCTCCGCCTAAGGGTCGGTTATACTCCCTTTCGGGTCCTGAGAGAGAGGCCATGGACAAGTATATACGTGAGTCACTCCAAGCTGGGCTCATCCGCCATTCCTCCTCTCCTGCTGGTGCAGGTTTTTTCTTTGTTCAGAAGAAGGACGGCTCCCTGCGCCCCTGTATTGATTACAGAGGTTTGAATGACATTACTATTAAGAACAGGTACCCCCTACCTTTAATGTCTTCTGCTTTTGAATTATTACAGGGAGCTCGGGTCTTCACCAAGTTAGACCTGCGCAACGCCTACCACTTGGTGCGCATTCGGGAGGGGGATGAGTGGAAGACGGCATTTAACACCCCTTCGGGACACTATGAGTACTTGGTTCTTCCGTTTGGTCTTACCAATGCTCCAGCCGTTTTCCAGGGACTCGTCAATAGCGTGTTGGGTGACATGATCAATCAATTTGTCTTCGTGTATTTGGATGATATCTTGATTTTCTCCTCTTCTCTCCAATTACACACCCAGCATGTCAGACGGGTTCTCCAGCGGTTGTTAGAGAATCAGTTGTTTGTCAAGGCGGAGAAGTGCGAATTCCACGCTGAGTCTGTTACGTTCCTTGGCCACATTATTTCTACGGAGGGGATCAAGCCAGATCCCGCTAAGATTGAAGCTGTTGCCCAGTGGCCGGTTCCTGACTCCCGGAAGGCTCTGCAGCGATTCCTGGGTTTCGCCAACTTCTAGCGGCGATTCATCAGAAATTTTGGTCAGATTGCTGCACCGCTCACAGCCCTAACTTCAACTAAGGTGTCCTTCAGATGGAACAGAGAAGCGCAGGTAGCCTTTGACATTTTAAAGTCCCGTTTTGTCTCTGCACCTGTTCTGTTGGTTCCAGATCCTGAGGCCCAGTTCATTGTTGAGGTTGATGCTTCGGACGTCGGGGTTGGCGCAGTTCTATCTCAGCGTTCCCTCCACGATGGGAAGCTCCACCCTTGTGCATTCTTCTCTCGTCGTCTCAGCCCTGCAGAACGTAACTATGACATCGGCAATAGAGAACTGTTGGCGGTACGATTGGCATCACTGGTTGGAGGGGTCAGTGCAGCCCTTCTTGGTCTGGACGGATTACAAGAACCTGGAATACATCCGTTCAGCCAAGAGGCTGAGCTCGCGCCAGGCCCGTTGGGCACTCTTCTTTGCCAGGTTCAACTTCACCCTCTCGTACCGGCCGGGATCTAAGAACACCAAACCCGACGCCCTCTCTCGTCTGTTCGGTGCTCCAGGGGGGGAGGTTGCGGCCGAGGCCATCCTTCCTGAGGGGGTGGTGGTCGGGGCTCTTTCATGGGGTATCGAGCAGCGAGTTGAGGAGGCCGGTCGAGGGGTGCAAGTGCCAGGGGAGTGTCCGGCGGGCAGGTTGCCGGTGCCGGCTGCGCTGCGCTCTGAGGTCCTTGAGTGGGGTCACTCATCAAGGTTAGTCTACCATCCAGGGATTCGGAGGACGTTGTCTGCCATCCGACAGCGTTTCTGGTGGCCTACTATGGCCGCAGATGTTAGACAGTTTGTGTTGGCCTGCCCCACATGTGCCCAAAGTAAGCCGGTCAATCGCCCTCCTGATGGTCTGCTAAACCCTCTCCCTATCCCTTCCCGCCCTTGGTCACACATTGCCCTTGATTTCGTCTCAGGGCTTCCTCCGTCGAAGGGTAACACTGTTGTTCTCACAGTGGTGGATCGCTTTTCCAAAGCGGTTCACTTCATCCCCCTGCCCAAGCTGCCCTCCGCCCGGGAGACCGCCCAACTGGTGGTGGACCACGTCTTCCGTCTCCATGGGTTTCCGGTGGATGTGGTTTCTGATAGGGGTCCCCAGTTTGTCTCCCGGTTCTGGAGGGAATTTTGTAGACAGATTGGGGCCTCTGCTAGTCTGTCTTCAGGGTTTCATCCCCAGACCAATGGGCAGTGTGAGCGGGCCAACCAGGATCTAGGAAGAATGCTCCGCTGTCTAGCGTCCAACAATCCGAGTTCCTGGTGCCAGCAGCTCTCCTGGGCAGAGTACGCTCATAACACGCTTCCGGTGGCCGCGTCAGGTATGTCCCCCTTTGAGTGTTCTGTTGGTTATAACCCACCTCTGTTCCCGTCACAGGAACCCGACGCAGCGGTTCCATCCGCCCTGGCTTTCGTCCAGCGCTGCCGTCGCACCTGGGAGAAAGTCAGGAGGATTCTGGTCCAAGCCTCTGGCCGAACCAAGACCGCAGCTGATCGTCGCCGGTCCTCTCCTCCTGCCTATGTGTGTGGTCAGCGGGTTTGGCTTTCTACCAAGGATCTGCCTCTCCGGGCGCCTTCTCGTAAGCTGGCACCCAGATTCATTGGGCCATTCCGCATCACCAAGGTGGTTAGTCCGGTGGCGATCAGGCTCAAGCTCCCTCCCACTTTTGGTCGGGTTCATCCGGTGTTTCATGTTTCCAGGGTCAAGCCGGTGTTCTCTTCCCCCCTTAATCCTGCTTGTAGTCGTCCCACCCCCCCGCCCCGTCGTCTTGTGGATGGATCTCCTACCTATACGGTTAAGAGATTACTCGATGAGCGGCGCCGCGGCAGGGGGTTTCAGTATCTTGTGGACTGGGAGGGGTATGGTCCAGAGGAGAGGTGCTGGGTGCCGTCCCGGGACATTCTGGACCACTCGTTGATTGAGGACTTCCGGGCGGCATCGAGGTAGGCCCCTTCCTAGAGCGTAAGGTGACGCTCCTGGGAGGGGGGGTACTGTCGGGTCTCGGGGCTAATCACCTGCCTTTTGTGTGTGTTTGGGTCTCTTGTCAGCTCACCGCGTCTACCTGTTTGAGTTTTCCCCGCCCTCCTTGTTTCAGTGTTGTGAACCCTAATTACTCACCACCTGTTTTCTATGTTCTTCTAATTTTTTCCCCTTATCAGTCCCCGTGTTTCTCTGTCTATTGTCAGACTGTTGTTACTCGTATCAATAGCTCCGATCTTCTAGCTATTCTTGGCACTCACCTTTGTCGTGTCTTGTCCTCAGGCTCCAGTGTGTTTAGCTGTTTTCTCTGCCCCCTGTTCCCCAGCGCAGAGCTCTTGGAAGCTTCAGTGTCATCCCTCCGGTCTCAGTGGTCGTACAAATAACTGTGGAACGTTACTCATCGGTTTGATTCATCTGCTTCGACTATTCTTCCAGTCACTACGAGTAATCCTGTGAACGTGACTCATCTGATCTGCCTCCTCTGCTTTAAATAAAGCCTTGCGTAAACCCGCATCTGAATCCTGCCCATTTTCTCCTGACATATATATATTTAAAAGACACAAACAGCGCACATTTGAGTGTAATATTTTTACAGATTTTTTCAAACCAATATAATAATATAATATAATTGTTTAATTAAGCTGAAATGTAGAACTATAAATTCTGAATTTATTTGCAACATAACTATAAAGTTTTGATGTTTTCTGATCAAGACTTAGCTTTCTCAGCTCGGCCTCGCACGCATTCGGAGTTTCAGCAGCCCAACACTGAATTATATTCTGGGCTTGACGTTTTTACTCAAAATTCTTTTTAATCCTTCCATGATTTTAATCATAGGCCTACATAATGAATATCAAATACATTACAGCTTGATTGCAAGTTTGAAAACAATGCTGCAGTTGTTACAATTAAGGAAATCAAACTTACCATCATGAAATGTGTCTACACAGGCGATAATGCCAAAAAGAAAGAGAAACACCAGAAAATAGGCATATTTTATTTAAGACATTATTATATGTCATCAAATTCTTGTACTGTATTTTTCGGACTATAAGTCGCACCTGAGTATAAGTCGCATCAGTCCAAAAATACGTCATGATGATGAAAAAAACATATATAAGTCGCACTGGACTATAAGTCACATTTATTTAGAACCAAGAACCAATAGAAAACATTACCAACTACAGCTGCGAGAGGGCGCTCTATGTCTTCAGTGTAGACAACAGGAGCAATGAGCAGCATAGAGCACTCAGGGCTGTAGACGGTAATGTTTTCTATTGGTTCATTTCTCTTGGTTCATTTCTCTCGGTTCATGTCAAATTAATTTTGATAAAGTCGCACCTACTACAAGTCGCAGGACCAGCCAAACTATGAAAAAAAGTGTGACTTATAGTCTGGAAAATACGTTATTTATCATTATTACAATCACCGCCAGAATGTCCAACTTCACCATGATGAATTTAAAATTGAGTTCTATTATTAATTTGTCCTTCTCACAAAACTGAATTAATTTCAAAAACAAATTTTATTAAGGGGGAATTATTAAACACCAAAATAACAGCAAAGCTAATGTTTTCTGTTAGTTTAAGCACAAAATAAGAAAAGTAAAACCAAACTTTGTGGCAATAATTAAGAACAAACTGAACATGATGTGTGTTTATGATGCATGTCAGCAATTTTGTCTTGGCGGGGGCGGGGCGAGGTGGAGGTGGGGTTTAGGTAGACAATATTCTTTGCGACATTCTTAGATTTCTTGCGTAACTCCCATTGTTAGTCTAGATATTTTTTTGTTTGTTTTTTTCAGCACATGGTCGATGTATACACACAATGGGCTCTGTGTATAAGATGGTGCCGGTGAGCTTCAGCGATGCGAGTGTATGCATCTGGTCTTGCGATGCTCACATTTACTATAAGGGAAACTTACATACAAAACTTGGCTAGATGTATATAATCAATTACTTTTTAATTTAACAGTGGATAGTGGTATATCAAAGACATGGGGAAACATTCTCCCTACATTTTTTGCGTACTTCTGTGTTGAAATTCATCAAGATACAACGCGGAGATTGCTTTATTTTTCTGTTGATAATGTGGTCAGCGACGCATAGAGATGTCTGATAAAGCATGTTTTATTAACTTTATTTGATAACATAATTTATAACTGTAACTGTACAATTAAACGTAATGTAATTATGATAGGTTTGCATTCATGTGTTTTTATCAATGTTTATTTGTTTTGTGGAAGATCTGCAGCATAAATCATTATCTGACTGACATAAATCATTATCCGAGCAGCGCAGGTATATTGTTATTCGTTTGCATTAATTATCAGATAAAACAGATATCAAAATAAGTCATGTATTAGTTAATTGTGTAAAATAATAAAATATGTTGTGAAAATAATGATGAAAAAAACTGATGTATGTGCACAATTGAGAAATGGATACTGATTAAGATAAATCACAGCCCACGCCTCTCAAGGTAAATATTTCATTAAAAAAATCAATGTAATACAAACTTTTTTGAGAAATAAGTAATTTGTACATTTACATAATTGGTAAGATAAAAATACATTATGTGGCTGTGTATACACACCATGAGTTCAACTTTAATTTTGTGAACAGTACTGTATCAAATTCATTCACCAGACCCAAACATACACAAGTTTCAAATCCACTGGCTCAGTTAACATTTATAGTATAGTAATAATAGCATTGTATACCTTATTTGCATTTGAAGTGATATTATAAATCCTGTAAACATATAGAAGGTAATATTTGGATTTATCCGGTTCTCAGCACTGACGTTTAGCACAAACGGAAATATCTATGCACACACTCGCAAGACCGGAAATCCAAGATGGTGATGATATGCAACTAGCCCATTACAGTTGGAAAGATGATAGCTTTCTTCTTGAATGCCCAAAATAAATATACAGGTCAATTTAGAAACTTTTGTTAATATGGCTACAATGAAAATATCTTTACTGAAATACTTCAATCAATCACCTTTATTTATATAGTGCTTTAAACAAAATACATTGCGTCAAAGCACTGAACAACATTCATTTGAAAAACAGTGTGTCAATAATGCAAAATGATAGTTAAAAGCAGTTCATAATTGAATTCAGTTATGTCATCCCAGTTCAGTTTAAATAGTGTCTGTGCATTTATTTGCAATCAAGTCAATGATATCGCTGTAGATGAAGTGTCCCCAACTAAGCAAGCCAGAGGCGACAGCGGCAAGGAACCAAAACTCCATCAGTGACAGAATGGAGAAAAAAACCTTGGGAGAAACCAGGCTCAGTTGGGGGGCCAGTTCTCCTCTGACCAGACGAAACCAGTAGTTCAATTCCAGGCTGCATCAAAGTCAGATTGTGCAGAAGAATCATCTGTTTCCTGTGGTCTTGTCCTGGTGGTCCTCTGAGACAAGGTCTTTACAGGGGATCTGTATCTGGGGCTCTAGTTGTCCTGGTCTCCGCTGTCTTTCAGGGCAGTAGAGGTCCTTTCTAGGTGCTGATCCACCATCATGTCTGGATACGTACTGGATCCGGGTGACTGCAGTGACCTTCTGGTCTGGATACAGACTGGATCTGGTGGCCACGGTGACCTCGGTACAAGAGAGAAACAGACAAATATTAGCGTAGATGACATTCTTCTAATGATGTAGAAGGTACATGTTATGTGAAGTGTTTCCAGGTTCCGGTTTACCTAATTAATGCAGCCTAAAAATCCTTTAACGGATTTGGATATTAAAAGCATATTAGTATGTTATGTGTATGCCAGGTTAAAGAGATGGGTATTTAATCTAGATTTAAACTGCAAGAGTGTGTCTGCCTCCCGAACAATGTTAGGTAGGTTATTCCAGAGTTTAGGCTCCAGATAGGAAAAGGACCTGCCGCCTGCAGTTGATTTTGATATTCTAGGTATTATCAAATTGCCTGAGTTTTGAGAACGTAGCGGACGTAGAGGAGTATAATGTAAAAGGAGCTCATTCAAATACTGAGGTGCTAAACCATTCAGGGCTTTATAAGTAATAAGCAATATTTTAAAATCTATACGATGTTTGATAGGGAGCCAGTGCAGCGATGACAGGACCGGGCTAATATGGTCATGCTTCCTGGTTCTAGTAAGAACTCTTGCTGCTGCATTTTGGACTAGCTGTAGTTTGTTTACTAAGCGTGCAGAACAACCACCAAATAAAGCATTACAATAATCTAACCTTGAAGTCATAAATGCATGGATTAACATTTCTGCATTTGACATTGAGAGCATAGGCTGTAATTTAGATACATTTTTGAGATGGAAAAATGCAGTTTTTTCTGAATTTAGCAGTAAGAAATTACTCGTCATCCAATTTTTTATATCGACTATGCATTCCATTAGTTTTTCAAATAGGTGTGTTTCACCGGGCAGCGAAGAAATATAGAGCTGAGTATCATCAGCATAAGAGTGAAAGCTAACACCATTTTTCCTGATGATATCTCCCAAGGGTAACATATAAAGCGTGAAGAGTAGCGACCCTAGTACTGAGCGTTGAGGTACTCCATACTGCACTTGTGATCGATATGATACATCTTCATTCACTGCTACAAATTGATGGCGGTCATATAAGTATGATTTAAACCATGCTAATGCACTTCCACTGATGCCAACAAAGTGTTCAAGTCTATGCAAAAAGAATGATGTGGTCAATTGTGTCAAACGCAGCGCTAAGATCCAATAAAACTAATAGAGAGATACACCCACGATCAGATGATAAGAGCAGATCATTTGTAACTCTAAGGAGAGCAGTCTCTGTACTATGATATGGTCTAAATCCTGACTGGAAATCCTCACATATACCATTTTTCTCTAAGGAATATAATTGTGAGGATACCACCTTTTCTAGTATCTTGGACAGAAAAGGGAGATTCGAGATTGGTCTATAATTAATTATTTATTTGGGGTCAAGTTGTGTTTTTTTTTTTTATGAGAGGCTAAATAACAGCCAGTTTGAAGGTTTTGGGGACATATCCTAATGACAATGAGGAATTAATAATAGTCAAAAGAGGACCTATGACTTCTGGAAGTACCTCTTTTAGGAACTTAGATGGTATAGGGTCTAACATACATGTTGTTGGTTTAGATGATTTAACAAGTTTATACAATTCTTCCTCTCCCATGGTAGAGAATGAGTGGAACTGTTCCTCAGGGGGTCTATAGTGCACTGTCTGATGCGATACTGTAGCTGACGGCTGAATGGCTGCAATTTTATCTCTAATATATCGATTTTAGAAGTAAAGTAGTTCATAAAGTCATTACTGCTGTGGTGTTGGGAAATGTCAACACTTGTTGAGGCTTTATTTTTCGTTAATTTAGCAACTGTATTGAATAAATACCTGGGGTTATGTTTGTTTTCTTCTAAAAGAGAAGAAAAGTAATCAGATCTAGCAGTTTTTAAATACTTATTGTATATGTAACTGCAAAGCATCCAAAATATACAGTAAGCAATACAGCACACACTCTAGCACGATGCATTTATTTTTTTATCACTCATGTCATGACAAATGTCATTTCCTGCATCACAAAAATTGGTTGCTTTTATTTATGTTCCTCATTTCTTGGAAGCATTTCTGAACTTTTTGCTGCTTTCAATTCTGTTTCTGGCACAAGAGAGTTACTCAGCTCCCATAGGAAATAATTAAAAATGCCTGCTCTGTAAACTCTCTGTAAGTGTATAGGGATTTTCTTAAGCCTCAATAAAATTGCTATTTAGGGTTTATATATATATATATATATATATATATATATATATATATATATATATATACCAATTCATCACCTCAACAAATTAGAATACTTCATAAAAAAAAAAAAAAAAAAAGTTTAGTGTTTATTGTTGGCCTTCTGGAAAGTATGTTAATTTACTTTACATGTACTCAATACTTGGTAGGGGTTCCTCCTGCTTTAATTACTGCCTCAATTCAGCGTGGCATGGAGGTGATCAGTTTGTGGCACTGCTGAGATGGTATGGAAGCCCGGTTCCTCTTCAGGAACTCAAGCTGCGTCGAACACACTTTGGGGAACGCGTTTAGCGTGAGTGACTCTGAATATCATATCCAATCTGTCTTATAGAAGAGCGTGACGTCACGGGCGGGGTGACGTAAGCGTCCAGGAAGCTATAAAGGCATAAGCCGCACAGCTGGCTTCAGCAATAGTCAAAGAGCAAAGCTAAGACGAGACATCCGAAAGGCGAATCCTGCTACAAGCCAATGTGGACGCTTCGATCCCGGAGGACTCTCTCCAGGGGGAGTCTTCGCCAGTTTTCCTTGTGGTGTCGGTCCCGCTTTCGCTGAGTGGCGCCTGCACTCGCTGGGTTCGCAGATAAGACCTGCTGGAGGGTATGGAGATGGGCGTGTCCCTATCTCCTACCTCACCCGCCAGATCTGCCCGATCTCCGGGTGCGGAAGCCCGAGTGTTGCGGTCCCCCCCCCCCCCCCGAGACAAACAGTTACACAAGCATTAGTTCCACAAGCATATTATGCCTAACTGTATAATGAGCAGCATTAATGAAGAGCGCAGATCGCGCAGTCAGCTCTCTTGAAAAAATAAGGGGGCTGACTGTGCTTCTCGCATATCATTCTCGAGGTTCGGAAGCACGTGCAGCGGTTCCTTCCCCATCTGTGAACTTGCAGCTGCAGCTACTTACATCATTTTCAGTTTTAATGTAAATCTTACCATATCCAGACCGTCTTTACTCGTCTAATTGTTTGTTTGCATTAAATTCCTTGGAATATAATGACATTTATCTCACTCTGAGAAATTATATATACTGGAGCAGCTCTCTCAGTCTATAGTCAGAGTGTTGCTGCCCGCGCTCCCCCTGCGTCGGGACCGGAAGCTTAAGCAACACTCTGAACCAGGGTTTTCACAGCCTTAGGCGGGTTTGCAGTCACGCAGTGCAGTATTGCAGTGTTCCAGGGCGCAGCAATCCCTAGCGAGCATCGTTCTCAGTATTTTCCGCCCTTGCGCATAGCGGGGCTGAGACGCTCGCTGCCCCTGCGGGGGGCCTCTTACACTAGAGGTCAGTCTTGAGAGACTGATTCCCTTAGTAGATTATTTAGCAGCGTGGAAACTACTGGCAAATGTATCTCAATGGGTCCTGCATACAGTAGATAAAGGCTACCGTATTCAGTTCGGCTCTGCAACGCCGATATTCAACGGGGTCATTCTGACGATAGTTGGCCCCAGGCAGGGTCTGGTTATGGAACAGGAAGTGAAAACCCTATTAGAGAAGGAAGCCATCGAGGTGGCCCCTCCTCAAGACAGGGAGTCCGGGTTCTACAGCCGGTATTTCACAGTTCCAAAGAAGGATGGGGGGTTGCGTCCGATTATAGACTTGAGGGTCTTAAATCGTTCAGTTATGAGATTGAAGTTCAAAATGCTCACGATCAAGCATGTTGTAGGTCAGATCAGGTCCGAGGAATGGTCTGTCACAATAGATCTCAAAGATGCATACTTCCACATATCCATCCTTCCACAACACAGGAAGTTTCTGAGATTCGCTTTCGGGGGGCAAAGCCTAACAATATCGAGTACTTCCCTTCGGCCTTGCACTCTCACCCCGCACGTTCACAAAATGTGTAGACTCGGTTCTGGATCCCCTGCGCATGCAGGGCATCCGCATTCTCAACTATATCGATGATTGGTTGATCTTAGCTCAGTCAGAGCAGGTTGCGGCTCGGCATCAAGATGTCATTCTCGCACATATGGGGGTTCTGGGTTTGAGACTGAACGCCAAGAAGAGTGTACTTTCTCCGGTTCAGAGAACCACCTATCTAGGCATAGTATGGGATTCAACGCGATGCAGGCACGATTGTCCTCTGCTCGTATCGAGTCGATCCTCATCTCAGTCGAGAGAGTCAGAGAAGGCCAGTCACTTACTGTCAAACAATTTCAGAGATTGTTGGGTCTGATGGCAGCTGTGTCCAACGTGATACCTCTTGGCCTGCTGTACATGAGACCCCTACAGTGGTGGCTCAAGACCAAGGGATTTTCCCCGAGGGGCAATCTACTTCGCACTATCAAGGTCACGTGGCGCTGCCTCCGTGCCTTAGACATGTGGAATAAACCTTGGTTTTTGAATCAGGAGCTCCTTGTCACCGTGTAATACTAGCGACGGACACATCTCTCACCGGCTCTCATCGCTTACGTCACCCCGCCCGTGACGTCACGCTCTTCTGTAAGACAGATTGGATATGATATTCAGAGTCGCTCACGCTAAACGTGTTCCCCAAAGCTTGTTCGACACAGCATCTCTATCCCTCGAGGAATTAGGGTTACATACGTAACCTAGAGACGGTTTCTTTGACAGTGGCCTTCAGCTTATCTGCATTGTTTGGTCTCTTGTTTCTCATCTTTCTCTTGACAATAGCCCATAGATTATCTATGGGGTTCAGGTCTAGTGAGTTTGCTGGCCATTCAAGTAGACCAACATCATGGTCATTTAGCCAACTTTTGGTTATTTTGGGAGTGTTGGTAGGTGCAAATCCTGCTGGAAAATGAAATCAACATCTTAAAAAAGCTGGTCAGCAGAAGGAAGCATGAAGTGCTCCAAGATTTATTTTTAAACGGGCACAGTGACTTTGGTTTTCAAAAAATACAATGGACCAACACCGGCAGGTGACATTGCACCTCCAAATCACCATAGACTGTGGAAACTTAATACTGGACTTCAAGCAAATTGGGCTATGAGCTTCTCCACCCTTCCTCTAGACTCTAGGCCCTAGGTTTCCAAATGAAATCCAAAAACTTGCTATCATCTGGAAAAAGGACTTTAGACCAATGGCAACAGTCCATTTCTTCTTCTCCTTAGCCCAGGTAAGATGCCTCTGATGTTGTCTGTGGTACAGGAGTGGCTTAACAAGAGGAATACAACTACTGTAGCCAAATTCCTTGACACTTCTGTGTGTGGTGGCTCTTTATGCCTTGACCCCAGCCTCAGTGCATTCCTTGTGAAGTTCTTTAAAATTCTTGAATCCAGTTTGCTTGACAATCCTCATAAGGCTGCGGTTCTCTTGGTTGGTTGTGCATCTTTTTCTTCCACACTTTTTCATTCCACTCAACATTCTGTTAACATTCTTTAATACAGCACTCTGCAAACAATCTTGTGAAGGATGTCAAATGATTGCCAGAGACCATTTTAAAGGCTCAGGAAACCTTTGCAGGTGTTTTGAGTTGATTAGCTGATTGGCATGTCACCGTATTATAATTTGTTGAAATAATGAATTGGCGGGTTTTTGTTAAATGTGAGTAAAAATCATCACAATTAAAAGAACCAAAGACTTAGACTACTTGAGTCTGTGTGCATTGAATTTATTTAATACATGAATTTCACAATTTGAGTTGAATTACTGAAATAAATGAACTTTTCCACGAAATTCTCATTTATTGAGAAGCACCTGTATATAACATCATCATCTTAATCTTTATTGTTATTATTATTATTATTATTATTATTATTATTATTGTTGTTGTTGTTTACTTTTTATTATTTAATGTTAATTTGATCCATTTTGCTTGGGATTATATACAGTATTTCATTTTTCTTGCTAGTTTTTCTCCTTCCAAATATGCATACTTCCCTATACAAAATTCACATTATTCAGAAATACACCTTACTACTACATCCAGTGGGCACTTTTCTAGTCCATGATGTTATGGATAAGTTTTAAATGTCAGTGTTTTAGTAGCTACTTATTATGCGATGTCAGCTTTAAATATTTTCCAATATAATTAATCAGTATTTTGTTGGTAGTATCATATTAAAAGAATAGCAAATACATTTAGCTGTTGGTGTTTTTTTTTTTTTTCGTTGCTGTTGTTTTTTTTTTTTTTTTAGTTTATTTTACAACCCTAAAGTAATTTATGCTTGTATTTATATGCACTCAAATGCAAGTGAACACACTTTGCTTTTTGCTGTGATTATAGCACACAGAGACAGATGTTATTGCCTGATTCATTTTTACTTTTTTATTATTTTCCTCCTCTGCTGAACATATGGTCATAAGCAGTCTGATCTTTTGCCACTCCAGCAGAAAAAGGCAGAAAAATCAACATTTATTCTTGCATAATAAGTGTGTGTATGATTGTGTGTGGATACAAGCTGGAGGATAAACCAGAGATGAAAGGGGATTTGAATATAAGCTCCTTAACTGTTCTACCACTGCAACTCAGTCTCTCTCTCACTTTAATCTTAAAATTATCTCAGTAATAATTGTTTAACCCATGGGGTTCCTTTCTATTGTCTCTTGTACTTTCCAATCAATTGGCATATGTGAGATTTTGTAGTTTTACTGTAATGCACGAAAAACATTAAATGCTGTAGTATCATTGAGATATAACTATTTATCAATTATTTTTCATTCATTCATTCATTCATTTATTCATATATTCCTTTTTATTATTTTTTTTGTTGTTTTAGTACATGATGTTAAACTAAATGAAAATTATAACTGTTGCTTGTGGATGGGTTTCACAAAATAGAGGTAACAAAAATTATTTGTTATATGTCAGTGTTGTGATTTGGTATTAGCTGAAATAAAATGTCCCAGCAGTTGCATTTCCAGCAGGCTTACTAATAAAACGTTTGATTGTAGATGCTAGATTTAAAGATTTTTTTTGTTGGCATGCTTAATAATTACACTGTTGGGATTTTCCTGAAATAAAAAAGCGACTTAATAAGACACTGCATGAGCAGTGAATTTTCACTGATTTTAGCCTGGTGTCCACTCAATAGTGTTCAAGTGTTCATAAAAATTCAGGTCAATAATAATGATGCTTTTCTATTTTGCAGATAATTATATTTAATTGGAATCATAAGTTCAATTGTAAAATCCCTCATCCTGAGTGTCACAATAAAACAGTAAGTGTTTCAATAGAAGTGCAAACTTCATGCCATTTCCAGTGATTGCTTTATACAGTGGTGCCATCCTAGAAAATAATAGCTGTTCACTGTGCCTTCTCAAATTTTCAGAATTAGCTGGATAAAGAGCACCCGTCGTCATGTAACATTTTGGTCAGTATTGGTTTTGGGAACATTTTGGTAGGTATTAGAAGACAGCTATGAATGTTGCTTTCAGATTCTGTAAAAGTAATTATTGTGTGTGTGTGTGTGTGTGTGTGTATATAGGTATATATATATATATACAAACACTTATAAAGCACACATTAGTACCTTATTCTGTATTTTATTTTATGTCCCCTAATTCTACCTTACTAACTACTAATAGGCACTAAATTAAGAGTTTATTGAGGAAAAAAAAGAACATAGTTATTAGTTATAAGTTATATAAGTTAATAGTTATTAGTTATAGTTATAATTTAATAGATTATAGTAGTAATAAGAATCAGAATGAAATAGAATGTGTGAAATAGAGAGAGATAAAAAAAACTGTTAAAGCTCCTAGCAATGTGACTTTTAATGACTTTCAGATCAGCAAGACACTGATGTGAATGAAGTATTATGACTTAAACTTGAAAAGTTTAAACTTTCTATTCCTGAAGAAGCTTGAACTGGACTACATTGTTATTGCAATAAAGCAGGATGCAAGCATTGGCTATAGCATGCTTTTGGATGAGGCTTGTGATACTGATAATGGCAGATGGGGCACAGGTGAGGGGATGGTGGTGGCCAAGAATGGGCAGGTCTGAGCAGAAGCTTGTAAACATTGGTATGGGTGGAGAAAAGGAATACAAATAGATTAGTACTCTAGGAAAGGATGATTAAAATAGTAGGGGAAATCGGAAACAGTAAACTGATGCATGCAACCTCATTTCAAACTGTTTCTCCAGTGCCAAACCCATGCGTCAAAATACAATAACAATTTACTTGACCAAACGTGGCTGTTTGACATTTTAGTATAATTGATGGATTGTTGAGACCTGTGGCTCATTTATTTTACATAATGTTGTAGATGCTTGAAATCTACCAGGTTTTGTGTGTTTACAAGATGTCCCTTGTGCACAGTCATAAACATTCTTCAAAAGATGCAAACATTTCTTCAAAAGTAGATGGTATGACTTATCAAAGGCAGTTTTGAAAGTTTCATGTCATCAGCCTTGTGTGATTAGCTTCAGTTAAGCTGAGTAAAGCTCAGCACTGTCAGTATATTTGTTAAATCTCAAAACAACGGAAGGTCTATAATGGCATTCAATTTCTTTTGCGCTCGCTGAAATGGATTGGCACATATACAGTATCTAAAGACGTTAGGTAACCAAATCTAGTGTCTGGGTAATTCCTGCAATTAAATGATAAAAGGAAAGTGATAATAGAGCCCCAAGAATGACAGCTTAGTGGGCTTTGTTGCAGCCATGTGCAGGCTTTGTAATTGCTGACAGGCTTAATAGGACTGATAAAATTGAGTTAGAGGGATTTTATCAGCAAGAATAAACCTTGTGCTGAATGTTGTCCCTTTGTTACACATGGAAATGATTTTGGAATCAGCATGGAAATGGGAAAAGCACTGTCAGTGAAGCACAAAACGGAAAGAAATCTATATTACCTCACGCTAATTGGCCAACAGACAAAACCTGAACAGATGCAAATCTTTTCCCTTAAAATACATTTTGTCACTGCCCTGTGTTTTAGTGGTCACTCTGCTCTGTTCTCAAGGAAATGTATTTGATTTTACTTTGACACATACAATATCATTCCAAGCAACAATTAGCACTAATCCAGTGTATATAGAATGCTATTATAAAGAAAAAGATACAATCAGTGTGTATAACTGAAATATAGCGCAAGTTCTGGATCCTGCTTAGTTTTATTTTGTTTTTAACTTTCTGAAAGTTGTGCTCTTTAATAGAAAAGCTGTTTGTGAAAAGTCTATGGATTTGTATTTTAATTCCATTAATTCCCTTGGATGTGTAAATTAAATAACATTCCCAGTCTAATGAAATTAGCAAAATGATCACAATTAAAGCAAACCAGCACAGGTACATTCACAATTCTTTGTTAAACATCTTCTTTTTTTGTACTCCATCTTCATTATATTCTGTTGATGCTCAAAATGATCTCAGACATTGTTAGTGGTCTAGTAATGTGACTTCATTTTCCCAGCATGTCACAGGTATTTTCAGCCTACATCTAAATGCATGGCTCAATTGAACTGTGAGCTTCAAGAACAATTTCACAGCTGTGTGCATTATCTTTAGCATGGCCTGCCAATGCAACCTTGCTATTTAGAGCAGTCAGAGCCAACATTACTGGACAAAGAAGATAATAATGCCTGTTTCATAAGCATTATTATGAATAGACATTTTGAGGTCGGATTCAATTACTGGATGGCACCTACAATATGCCGGTCATTATCACAAAATAAATCCTGAAGGGGTTTATTAAAATAGTTAGCACTACATGGTTGTGTTAGTCATTTAATCTTGGATAAGGGGTGTTCTTAGGCTCAGTGAGCAGCGGATAAACTTTAGAGATAATGTCTCGCTCATTACACGGCTACATGCCAAATAAAAAAAAATCAACATGAAAAATTTATTGAATTAATTTTAATTGATTTTCATACACTCTCAGAAAACAACAACAACAATCTTATGACTATTCTCATTTTTTTTATTTTGTATTTATTTATTTTTTTACATTAAGTGTGGTAACTTATTTACTTAATATTAAATACAGTAACTTTTCATTCACTTCTGCTGCCAACTAATTTCAAAGGATTAAATAACGTGAAACAAGACTATACTTTAAAACCTTGCAGTCAATATAATTTTTGTAATTGTTTAACCATTTTATATTTATCCTTTATTCATTGATCTTCAGCGGCAGTGACTAGATCCCTGCACAGGCCTAGCCCGGCCCTGACCCAGCCCATGTCCGATGGCTTATCAGAATTACCGACCTGAGCCTGTCTTTTTCCCCCTTCTACCAAATCAGCTTATACTACTGTTTCAACTATTAATATAGTTAAAGGGTTGGTTCATCCAAAAATGAAAATTATGTAATTAATGACTCACCCTCATGTTGTTTCATCTTCGGAACACAGTTTAAAATATTTAAGATTTAGTCCGAGAGATCTCAGTCCCTCCATTGAAGCTGTACAGTATACTATCCATGTCCAGAAAGGTAATAAAAACATAATCAAATTAGTCCATGTGACATCAGAGGGGTCAGATAGAATTTTTTGAAGCATCGAAAATACATTTTGGTCCAGAAATAACATAATAACATATAATATTACCTTTCTGGACATGGGCAGTATACCTTGTCCAGAAATAGTACATACATTTTCAATGGATGAACAGAAAGCTCTCGGACTAAATCTAAAATATCTTAAACTGTGTTCCGAAGATGTACCGGAGGTCTTACTGGTTTTGAATGGCATGAGGGTGAGTCATTAAGGTTTTTTTTTTTTTTTCATATAAGTAACGACCAAGCGGCTTTTATTTGTGTGCACTTACAATGGTAATTACTTTTGCATGTGCTTTGAGGCAAACTTAAGTCGATATCATGCATTTTAATGCAGAACTGTTCAGCTGCGCTGACAGCATGCTGCTGAGTAACAATAAACACAGTCGAGCCGCTCACGGCTCGCAATAGCACGTCTTGTGTTGTTTCCACAAGTGTGACATTTTTTTTCATCACTAATTGATGGATGTCTGAAATATAAAAATAAGGAGAAGCCATATTGGCCCGTATTTGAAATATGACTTGAAATTTGGCATAAAAAAGTCAGGGACTGTCGGACCCGGGCTAAAATGGAATGCTCTAGCTAAATGTGTGACTAAATGCTCAAACCCCATGCTTGTTACACATGCAAAAACTATGCCTTTATGACAAGTTACATTTGCTTCATCATAGATTGCGACATAATAACTAACTGTATGTTCTCCAAATAAATAAATAAATAAATAAATAAAATAATAAATGAAAGTCATCCAAGTTTGTAGCAACATGAAGGTTAGTTTCATTTATTCCTTTTAACAGTATTTCACTTGTTGTCCAAACTCATGCACATTCATACATTCAGATTTTAGTTTTCAGTTGTAAATTCTCTGAAACTTAGTTACCGTCCTTTTCCATGAACTCTATGGGATTATGAGGCCTGCTGGCGGTTTACTCTATTACCATCATCATTATTATTGGTGTAATCCTGCTTGAATCTCTGCTGTGTTGTCATTACTGGAATGATGCGCTGCCATGCTCTCACTGTGTCAATGGGCAGATTGGCAGGCCAACCGAGGATGGAGAGCAAACAGCCAGTTATTATAATGGCATGTCACGACAAGGTATTGGCAGGCAGAGAAGCATGTTGAAATTGTCAGGCTGGAAAAGGAGGAGAGGGGAATCAGCGTGCATTTGCTATTATTATTATGGTTATAATGCTAACAATCCCCAAATCAAGTCTTGGAAGCCAGTGACTATAAGCCTTTGATGTGATATGCCATGTATTGCATTGTTCATGTCATCACTGAAAGCTCCTTGGATTCCAATTGTGTTTACTTCCCCACTCAGCCAGCTCCTATTCTCACTTGTGCAAGCCTATATAGTCCTCCTGTTTAGAACAGTAAACAATGCAATTCTGTGATAAATAATGTTAATATTATTTAAACATTCATCTGTTTACTGTTGGCCAGGCAAGATTCCTGTGACAAGAATCCACAATCAATTTCTGTTTGTTCAAATTGTTTGATTTCATAGCTGTTATTTATTTGAACATATATTTTTAAATAGAAATTAAGCAGCCAAGAACAAGTTGTACTGGGCAGCAGATACCAAAAAAAAAAACAGACAAAAAAAAACAATAGATTAAAATTAGCTGCATTGCACCTTTGATTAAATAAGTTTATAATAGTGCCTTTCATGCCCAATATCCATTTAAAGTGCTTTAGATATACATGAAAAAAAGTTTAAGTTTAAAGTTACAATGAATCATTTAAAGATTTATAAAATGAGTAAACAATCATTTAAGAATGATGTTTAAAATGTGTGGGAAAAAAAGAAGCTAAATATAATAGATGTATATTTGAGGAGTTTGTTTGAAAAAACTAAAGTCACTTAAAAATAAATAAATAAATAAATTATATATATAGAAATATATATATATATATATACTCTCCATTTGGAATCAAATGGACTACTATTAAGCATTGTTATTTATTTATTTAGTATTATTATTATTTTAACATGAATAGCCAAGAGCTAGATTCTCTGATCTGCGCTGTTATGCACAAACCAATTAATGATAACTTTGTTCTGTTTCTGTCAGGGTTATTAAACTAAAGAACTTTAGCATGCAGGAATGTATTTTTAGATTTGTTTCTTAATGATTGAAGATTGTGTTTTCAGAAAGTTCATCAAATCCAATACAGGCCAAATATGTGGGATATATCAAATGGAATTGCAAACACTGCTGTTCAAATAAAGATTTTTTTTTGTTTGTATTTATTTATTTATTTATTTTATGAAATGCATATAAGAGGAGATAATAAAGCAAGGTTTAAAAGCTTTTCAAGCAGGGGCATCTTGAGTGGGTTGGACTACACTTTGGCTAATTCTCAAAAGATGCCAGCACTTTCATATCTAAGCAAGAAATCTTTGGGTTATTTAATTTGTACTTTGATCAATAAGCAATCTTCGGCTTCTTACGAAATATTCCAGCTGTTACGATGATTGATTTGGATTGAGGGGACATGTGCAAGGTTTTTGGACTTGATCTGTGTTTGATTAAGTATTGACAGGAGCTTGTGTGGCTTGTTTTCTTGGCTGCCTGGTGGGTTTAAAAGAAATATGGCAGTGTGTCTGCAGGGAATAAACTAGTGAATATGTTTTTTTTTAACAGTTTGCAGATGATGTGGAGATGGAACCAGACCTTGCCTCCTCTCAGTCTCAGAAGCATTAAAACAATCTTGGCTAATCCCACGCAAATACAAACAATAAATGCATGCTGTGAGCTCCTTACTATGGAGTTTAAGTAAAGCAGAAGGGTACAGCTGCAACCAAAGCATCTCTTTGCTCTTTTCTTTTAATTTCTTCAATCTTTTTAATAGCCAAAATTGTGCCAGTATTGTGTTTATACAGTGCCTTAAACATTACTGTTGGTTTTCAGAGCTACATCTGCCAGAATGTGTGGGAATGTTTACCTAGATCCACATTGTGATTGTGACTGAGAGCACACGGAGTGGAGATATGCAGGCATGTCGGTGAGAGTTTGTCCTCACACAGCTCTCAGCTCAGCCTCTACCTCATCACCCCCTCAGAGCCAGACACAAACTGCTCCCTATGCTCCGGTAATAAATAGGATCATGCCTGTAGGCACCACTCCGAGGGACAGAGAGAGAGAGAAGGGGTGTGTGTGTGTGTGTGTGTATGTGTGTGTGTCTGTCTGTCTGTGTCACTCTGTGTACTTTTCACTGGCTGCTCTGAAAACTCAAAGGTTACCATTATTACTAGATTTTCTTTAAAGGTGAAGTGTCTCATTTTTTCGATGTTACAATATTTTCTAGGATTCCAGCCTAATAAGCAGAAACAACTATAAAACTAAAAGTAAGTTTTTAACTGATTTACCTGAACCTGAATCTCATTAACAGGCATTTGGTCACTGGTCAGGCTGGGAAACCAGCTGGCTGTTCTAGTATACCAGCTAAATGCCAGGTTGGCAAGGCTAGGAAATCTGCTTAATCCAGCTAAAAAAAAGCAAGCCATCATAGACTGGTTTTAAAGGTTTTGGTTTGTTTTCTAACATGATATTTTGTTTGTTTGAGCATCTTGATCAAACTGACACCATGACACTGGTTCAATCAGTGGTGTGTGAGTTTAGGACAGAACTTTCTGTTTGTTTGACTAATGGAAGACTATTATGCATGAATGTATGTATGTAAGCAGGCAACATTTGCATTCCTGAAGTAAAAATCTCATTCAGTTCCTCCATATGAGAACTGATTTTTAATAATAACTTCACTGACATCTGTGACCCACAAGGTTGTTAATCGGTGTTACAGTAGAGTTTTTTTCTTTTCTTTTCTTTTCTTTTCTTTTCTTTTATTTTCTTTTCTTTTCTTTTTTTACCATTTCTTTAAATTATTTCTTATTTTCTCTTAGCTTGTTTTTTCAGTAATTTTATTTTTTTAAGTTGTTATGTGATCCACACCCTACATGGTTTGGGTTCGTTTCTATATTTCCTCACGAAGTACATTTAAGTTTCCTAAAATATTTATTTATTTATATATATATATATATATATATATATATATATTTTTTTTTTTTTTTTTTTTTGCAGTGAACTTTATTCAACCTTTAGAAAAAAAGGGACAAGGAGGTTGAGATTAGAACCTCTGCTAATTAAAAACAGCTCCCAAGTGTTAGTCATTGTGCCTGAGGTCTGTTTTTGTAGAGTTATTTATTTATGCATTTATTGGATGAGGTAAATTTGCATTAATTGGGATACAGTATATATATAAATAGTTGGACTTATGTTTTTTTTTTTTTTTTTTTTCATAGCTTGAATTGGTATCTGTCTACTATATTCACAAAATGATAAGGGGCACACCTTTTCCTCAATCTTATAATTGAGAGTCTGATGGATTGAGAGCCCATGTCCTTTACATTTTTTTCTTCCACAGTAATACACAGAGACCTTTAGTTGAAGTGTGCTTCTGTGCTGAAATTAGACTCTGAGAGCTTCTGTTGTATTAACCCATGCTATGGACTCAATACTGTAGAAGTGTTCATCAGTGATTACCACAGTGAACTAAATACGGAAGCTCGGTCTTGACATACTTGTCATATTAACATAACAGTGTTTTATTATTAATACTATTATTTAAACATTAGCAGTACACCAACAACCCTTATTCTCATCGCAGCTCTCTCACAATCTGGGTGGCCTTCACACAGAACTCAATGATCCAGCAATGTGTGGAAGCCCAACTCATCTGGAGATCCAAATTACGATCCCATTCCTAAATCCATAGCCCACACACATCACAAACCACTAACACAGCGGAAAACCAGGAGAACAGACAATCAAACCCTTGACAGCACTGAAATCATTCATTGGAGATGGACCATACTATTCATATTTCCTGTTTTTTTATACTGTGTGCAATAGATAGTGCCTCACAAATGCACATGAGATGTCTGTGAATGGGCAGATTATCTGGAAAGCATTAGGTACTGTTTCACGTCATATTTGAGTGCAAACACCTCATTAAAAAAGGAGTATTCACATACTCTCTAAATTATAAACCTTATGAAACATTTGACCACGTCCTAAGAATGACATAGATAACAAATACACACATGGAATATGTGTCTCAATGTCCTAAAAGTGTAACAATATGGAGAGATTGTGTTTGGTGTAAACATAAAGGTGAAAGCACAGAGGAATACTGAAGTTCCCATTGATCACAGGTGCTTCTGATTATAGGCTTCTTGGAACATATAAGTTTAGCCCTACAAACTTAAAAGAGAACCGACTCACATATGCACATTCTTTAAATGCACATTCTTTAAAAAAAATAATAAATCACAAGATTGTGTTCTGCCATTTTAGTAAGCCTAATGCAAAACAGAACTTCTGATAAAAATCTGTCATTCCTGACCATCAAGATATAGCCTACTTTGTAGATCAGATGTTTGGGATAATTTACATTTGTAATGTTTTTTTAAATAAGTCTAATCTCTCTAATGTGTTTATTTGATGAAAAAATAATAATAATAATAATAATAATAATATTGTTAAATAATATTAGTTTAAAATTTAATTTATTTCTATGATGGCAAAGCTGTATTTTCAGCAGCCATTACACCAGGCTTCAGTGTAACTTTTTAAATTTATTTAGAAACCATGACCTTTTCCCCTAAGATTCTTTGATGAATAGAACGCTCAAAAGTTTAAAATAACAACAACAACAACAACAACAATAATAATAATAATAATAACAATAACAATAATAATAATAAACACTTTTATAACATAAAACATTTCTGACACTTGATCAGTTTAATTTATCTTTGCAAAAAATCTTACTTCAAACTTATTTTAGTGTAGTTGTATCACATTTCTATAAAAAATATTAACAGTTTTCAACATTGATAATAAGATTAAATATTTAATGAGCACAAAATCAGCATATTAGAATGACTTCTGAAGGATCATGTGACTCTTAAATCGGAAGTAAAGGCTGCTGAAAATTTGAAAACAAAAAATTGAAAACAGTTTATTTGCACATTTCTTCTTATAACACCCTGATTTTACGGGTATGTCACCAAGATGTCTATTCCATTTGTGCTCTTTCATCTTAAAGATGAAAGTTGTTTGTGAAAGAGTCATGTTGCAATTGTTTTGAGTGTTTTTTAATGCTTGTTTTGTAATGGTTTTAAGGGTTCTTGTGTGTTTTAAGGTTTTAATTAATGCTTTTGTCTTGTACTGTTTCTGTCGCCCATGTTCATCATCTTTCTGTTGCTTGATCTCTCCTGTCATTTGTACTCAGATGTTTCTTGTTTGTTAATTGCTGCATACCGAGGAGATAATACTTTGAGAAAGCTTCCCATTCATCAGACTGCCATGTATTTACAGCATATTTTTTCCAACAGGGCCATACTTACCAGTCTGTTTTTTCTTCTTCTTGTTTTTACTAAAATAAAGCATTTAGCTCCACTATGTTTGCTCTCATGTAGCCCTGCATTACAGGGATTTTCTGCAACACATCACTCAAATGTTCCCTGTTATTTTTAGAATGAGAAGCAGATGTCTTGTGACATTTTTTATCAGATGTTTGTACACACATATGACTTTAAAGTAAAGGTGATGCTTCCCATGGGTTTCACACTTTCAGATGTTTCGGGAACGTTATACATTTAGCATTTACCATTTTACTACTTTGTGAATTTGTCCTTTTTCATTCCATGCTGTCTGAAAAAAAAGAAAAGAAACATGAGTAGTTTAAAAGATATTTCATCACTAAGTAAACACACACACACACACACACACACACACACACACACACACACACACACACACATATATATATATATATATATATATATATATATATATATATATATATATATATATAAATCTCACATCTCACTAGCATAACGAGAGGCTTGCTAATGAAAGTTTATTTGACTGAACTAAGTGTAGCTGGAAGCAAATAGGGTTGCTGTGAAAGATCAGCAATACTTTGTATCTCCACCCTCAAGCTCAGACAATGAATTATTTAAAATAACCTGCAGCTACACTAAGTGGCAATACAAGAAGAAAGAGAATAGCAAGAAAGGGGGTTTGTTCTTCAGTCTGGAGAGAATAGTCCTAACAAATAAGAGTGTGAAAAACAGGTTGTGCACATGCTTGGGGACATTTTTCATTTTTTGCATTTGCTTGTGCATTTGCCTTTTAATTGTGTTTACTTGTATGCGAGTGGTAATATATATTACACTGTATATTACCAAATGAAAAGTCAGTATATTTTAAACCTGATAAATTTCTGTTAAACACTCTTAGAGAGCTTAAATATCAAAGTAACATTCTATTGTACCATAATATGCTGAAACAAACTGTAAACAGGAGACAGGAGACTTAATCAATTGTCCATTGCTCTCCATTTAGTTTCATTTTGTAGGAGAAACAATTAACATATAGTATTACAGATCTCATTAACTGTATAATTATTCTTTCCTCTGGACATGTACTCAATATATTGAGGAGGAACAGATTGCTTCAAAATAAGCTTGCAGGCCACACTTCCTCTCAGCCATCTGATTCTGTCGTGTCTGGAGCTGCTTTTATCTCTAAGCTGTCTAAAGGCATCAGGGAAAACAAACAGCAGGGATAAAGCCTGAATCAGAGAGTTTCATGGGTTGGTGATCCTGGTTTCCAACATCAGTCCTCGTCCAGAAGTCTTGTTCTGTCTAGCCGGCAAACACACGTCCCATAGATCACTGCTGACCTTTTCGTTTTCCATGTGAATGTTTGGCAGGCTGGACAACGCAGATGAACATCACTCATGCCATGCTACAGTGTACTTGTCAATCATGTTGGTGTGTCTGGAAGCTGAGAGTAACACAATCTGAAGGACTGGGGAGGAGGAAGGGAGAAGAGGACGCTCTTATTATACTTACATTTACTGACACTGCAGCCAAGCAAAAAATATCAGCTGGCTTGACATCCACATTTTAACATAAGCCATACATGGATGTAGATTTGAGTATGAATGATTGGAATATGCACCTACCAGAGTTAAGCGACTGATGGGTAATCCCTGTTTGGTCATTTTTATTGAGTACAAGGTAGCGGCCAATTCTCATGTCCTTAAGGGTGAATTGTGTAATTTTTGAATTGCCATGTAGAATTGCAATATTAATTTTTCAAATGGGTTTCCAAAACACTAATCTAATCTGCCATTGGTCAAAAAATTATAAAAAACCACCAACAACAAAAAACACATAACCCCATTGGTTGAGCCAGTGTTGTCAAGCTAATAAATAGAGCACTGTTTAAAAAACACCACAGAGACAAAGTCTTTATGACCCAACAAGCTTAGTTGAAGTATTTAACATAAAACAATGACACACTTTAGTTTTAGAAACTTTACTCACAGTAAAAGTTGCATAATTTGATTATATATATTTAGTGTGTGTGTATTTCAAGACAAAAAGTCTTAGTAGAAGTAAAACAATGGCAAAAAAGTAAGAACAACTGATCATTTGCAACAGACAGAATCATGGCAATAACCACATGATGTAGTATTTTATGTATACTCCATCCTTGATGTACCCAGTGAGGAATTGTAATTCATTTTATTCATAATTAATTTGATTGTTCCTCATACCTACAGCAAATTCATCTCTCTGGCATGACCTAGATATAGTCAGGAACGGTATTGTCACACCACCTGACAATTCTCTGGGTAACCTAGTTTTGTGTGTAGAAAGTGTTTGTTGGTTTTCTTTCCGCTTTGAAAGCGCGCTATCCAAAACATCAATTGATATAATGCTTTTTTAGCGACAAAGCCTCATTGAAGGAGCAAAGTGTAGAGACATTGTATTGTTCTTCCTATTGTTCTACAATCCCATCGAGGCAGAGCTCCACTCTGTGTCCCCTGGTTCTGCCACATTGTCTACCTCTTGACGGTTTCCCTTGATTTTTTTCTTCTTCTTCCACCATTTCCATCTGACCCCAGTACTCTTCTCATTTCTTTCTCTTTTTATTGAATCCCCAGTACTTCTTTTCCCACCCATTTCTCAGCTTTCCTTCGTTTCATCTCATCTCTGTCATTTTCTTCCTTCTCTTCTCTCCTCCCCTTTTTCACCATCTCTCCCCCTTCACTGAAGGTTTATGTGCTTCTTTTGCCTCTTTGTGCTGCAGCCGAGCCTTCATCTCTGCTGCTGGAGTTCCACTGGCAGGCTGCCAAAGCCTGTTAGCACAGAAACCTGCCCATTCCTCAAACACCATCCACTGCACTTGCATTAGGACTCAGCTCATTGTAACAGCCAGGCCATCAGACTGGAATCATCCCATCAGCTTTTTTAAATACTGAGGAGTGAATTCACTAAACAGTTGTGACACTAAAGGATTTCACCACAAATGCCCATGTTTCATTCAATCATCAACTTCAGCCTACACAATATTTACTCTGTTGTAGTACTGTAGAATGAGCTTTTAAACGAGGCCAATGGCATCCTTTTGAGCCCAAATATGTCAGCTTACTTTTCTGCTAAGTACCCTTAAACAAAAGCAAGCGCACCCTTAGATGAAACTGTAATAATTGAATATTGGTGAATCAGATTTGGCAAATGCTCTAGTCTAGTGCATATGCCTGTGTTTGCGGCAGCATCAAATGTTTCTATTTACAAAGTGGCTTTCCAGCATTGAGCACTTGAGTCATTCACAGACATGTCTGTTGATCTCTTGAACCCTCAATACCGCTCAAAGCATCTTAGTTCTGCATGCTCGGGAATCTTCACAGTGAGCAGCTGCATTGACTGAACAGACGTTCTTGTGCAGCAGAACTTTGATTTTATGATTATGAAGAATATGATTAGTGTATAATCAATTCAGAATTTGAATAAAAGGTTTTTTGCTGCTAAGAAAAAAAAAATAAATGTGTGATTCACACTAATAACTGCAATGATTGACATAGTGATAACCATAGCAATGGATGGGGAAAAAATATGTCTAGCCGATATGCATTGATCAAAATAAATTTAGACTTATAGATTCTAATTCTGCCTATGCATTCCATCTACACTTTACAAAAGCATCCCATCTAATTTCAGAAGAAACCTCAGAGATTTGATTCTGGAAGAGGGCCTGCCTCTAGATAACTTTCATACATGACAGATGTTTGGTGTGACACACAGGATGTAATTAAACTCGGGGGTCTGCTATGTGCCATGACAGATCCCGACCCCCAACTGCTCCAGGCACCTGTTAAACAAACGATGGCTGAGGAAAAAATGTGCCCGTTGGAAATAAACCAAAGCCCTGCGATAAACACCTTCAGTTCCTCAGGTCGTCCAGAGAGCTCTTACAGCAATACAGTAGCTCATATAGATTGCCTCAACCTTAATAGACATGGACTAAAAGCCACAAAACTCTCATTTTGATTTCATGGGGTGTGTGATAAGTCCAGTCTTGAGGGAAGAACTCCTTACCAGTTATTTAAATGTACCTATACATATATATCAGTTTGTATTAAAAGTGTCAAGCTTATCAGATTATTTCCTTTCTCAAAAGAACTTACTAGAACATCTGAATTAGCCTTCTCATGTTTCATGTTCATTTGATTATATGTAATGTGTGCACTGAATATATGGACTGTAGACACCCATTATACTCCCAATACTAAGTTATAGCAAAAGGATGTACCACATCATAAAAAAGTGAATAAACCAGACCAAGTTCCACTATTTTAAATAGTCCCTTAGTAAATCATAGCAGTTTGGGCTGAAAGTTAACAAAGTGTCATTTTTATGTCTTAAACCAGCTTAGTGTCTGCTGTTTCTTTCCCACTGAGCTGAGCAGAAGATAAGCTGATAAACTAATGACATACTCTCAGTATGGTTTCAGTCGGCAAACAAACTGCATTTGTCTATGCTTAGTGCAGGAAAAATGAACTGTGTATTTTTATAACTATTTATTGAGACCACTGAGAAACAAGCCCTTTTGCATCAGCCTTCTGTTTGATATATATGAACTGCATGAATTAATAAAATGCCTACAACCATTACATTTTCATTTGCGTTACTGAATCATCACTTGGTGAAGGTCCTCAGAGACTTCCTGCTTCAACTATATAGTTCTGGATCTCATCTGGTGTAGTTCTCAAAGAAGAAAAGTAGGATTCAGAACTTTTATATGCTAGTGTTAAATCGCAAATTCATTCGTAGTAGTTGTGCACCAGTAGTAGCTCTCGTACTGCAGAGGAAATTTAAACCATTCAAAGATATAACAGTATGAAGTGCTATGACAAATAAATAGTACGTGTTTGTATTTTTTTTTTTTTTTTGTAAGGACTGCATTTCCTACTGACCTTCATCAGCTTCACATCTACTACTGGTACATTTAGTACATTCAGTTGAAAAGCAGGCAAGTACAAATGTAGCACCACTTGAGTACAGTATATCATGTAAATACTAGTGCTGTCAAAATTAGCGCGTTAACGCATTCGATTAATTTGAAATATTTAACGCGTTAAAAAAAAATAACGCAATTAACGCGGTTGCAGTTTTTTTTATTTCCAGTTGTGGCCTATGTGTGTTCAACGTGCAAAGAAATATGGATAAGACCAAGGAAGGACTTTTAAACGGAAAGTTTCAGTATAAAACTCTGCCGGATTACTCTTCAGTCTGCCACAAGAAACATTACTCTTCATTTAGTCTGCCACAAGAAACAGCAACATTAAAATCATGAACTCAAATGTCATTGTTTAAAAAAAAAAAACAATGACTGTAACAGTGCGTAAATCAGACCTTTCTGTAACGCTAACGTTAATAAGCTTAAACGAAAATAAAGAAATAATTGTGTAGCGGAGTATTTTTTGTACACAGTGCCGCGAACTGTCAATCACTCCTGTACGCGTGCATCACTGTCCTCCTCGCAGCTGCAGCAACTTGCGCTCTCTCTCTTCATCAAGCTTTAAAACAAAAAGGGGACAAAAAGATCATATTGTCTTTGTGCATAGGCTATAGATTAATTAGATAAATGAATATCTAAATTTGTGCCTTGCCGTCTACGGTATTTTTTTAGAACTTAGAAAAAAGATGCTGCAGCCAATGAACCGCCAGCGGGGGCTGGCTGCAGGACGACTCAACCTCCGCAGACAGTTTTTAATGTTTATCAGACAATAAATACTCAAGATTTTGCTTTAGTATAACTCACAACGAGTTTCACACACCTTCTCCGGCCACGTTGAGTTGTTGACACTTAACAGTGGGAAAAGCGACACATGCGCTATTCACTTGTATAACTTAAGGGTGAATGGGTAATGTAGTTTCTGCTCTGGGTGGGATGAATTAGGAAGCTTGCATTGTGAAGGGCGCTCTGAAAATCGGCAAAAATATTAAAACCTCTATTAAAACAGATGTCCAAATGAGCGTACCGGTACGCTACAAGCACGTTCTGGGCGCACGGAGAGGTGGCGGTACGCTCAAGAGCTATATTTGGAAGTGGCGATACTGAGTACGGTTGCAATACCGGCCCACTTAAAGCACTGGCAATGACTATACTTTGGAATTTTTTTGCAGTCCACTTAGAATTCAACATGGAAATCATTTTTGTTTTTTATTGGCATTGATTGTTTTGAAATTCAAATGGTACTTACATGCCTGTGTTTTTATTTCTGTAATAAATATGGCTTTCAAGTCAACAGTTAATTTGGAGGATATTGATGGTTTATTGCAGGTATGTTGTTTACATGAGAAAATCTGTGTTACAAGTTAAACAAAAATTCCAATAAACAATCATATTTTGAATTTAAATAGTTTCTTTGTCTTGAGTTTACATTAATTATTTACATTTTACATTTACATATCCAAAAAGTTTCAGTCTTTTAATTGCGATTAATCGCGATTAATCGCGATTAATTTTAAAAAATTGTGCGATTAATTAGTTAATTTTTTTTAATCGATTGACAGCACTAGTAAATACATGTCTGTATTTGTTTATACAGCTATATATACAGTACACAATACAAAAAACCTGTACATAAATCTTCTGTTCCATATGTTATTTTTATTAGTTTACTTGTTATATAAAACATCTCCAAAATATTTGTATTGTGTACTTTATTTCCCCATTCAGATAAAATATAGCCAATATTAAAACAAGTATGACTGAACCAATCTGAACCTTAAGAGTCATTGGAAGTAATGGCTGGCAGAAGCACTGACTCAAACATATTTCAGCCCATTGGCATCCATTGAATTACTGGTCATTTTGTAAATGTATGCTTCTGTTCAAATGTATGAGGTCAGTATTATATATATACTCAATAATATATGTTTTTGAATAGACATCTGTTAAAACAGTAATATTGAAAAATGTTATTTAGTGTTCTTTATTACACATATTTTAAATGTAATGTACTCCCATGATGGCAAAGTTTAATTTTCTCCAGTGTTTAGTGTCATACAATCCTTGAGAAATCATCATAATATGCTGATTTTATGTTCGAGATATATTTGTTATAACATTTCTTGATATACATATTTTTCCAGATTTATGATGAACAGAAATGTCAAAAGAACAAGATTTATTTCAACATTATAAATATGTTTACTTAAAAATTCGAACCAATTCCGTGTCCTTGTTGAATATATATATATATATATATATATATATATATATATATATATATATATATATATATATATATATATATATATATATATATATATATATATATATATATATACATATATATATATATATATATATATATATATATATTTTTTTTTTTTTTTTTTTTTTTTTTGCAAACATTCATATCTACAATGACACAGCGTTGATAAACTAAAACATGTATTAATGTATTATTCATCAGTTAGTTCCCGTTCATCAATTTGACTGGATGGGCAACATTCCAAGATTGCTGATATGAAGTCCAGTGCCGAATAACTTGGATAAGGGTCATTCATACATGCTCTTTTACGGTCATTCAGATGGATTGTTAAATATTTATGAAGCTTATTGTTGTGGTGGACACAATATAAACATTACAGAAGACCCGAAATATAGTTTGGTTGCAATCTCCCTCCACGTATTTAAACAGCATAGTATTGATTGTATTCATTTTCGCCTGTTTGTCAATCAAGCAATAGCAGTTGCTTCCTAAATTTGCATGAATCTCAGTTATCAAACTTCCTAACTTCTTTTGTATGGTAACAGACTAAACTGCACTAAGAACAGTCCTGTCCTTTTTTTTTTATTGCACACCTCCAGCCTCTGCAGCCCCCATCTCTAACCCTGTCTCCCACTGCACGCATCTCCTCTGTTCTTCTGCGCGGTAATCCTCATCCGAGCATCTTAGAGGAGCACCAGAGCAGGTGTCCACACAGTAGGGGTCACTGCTGCCTACTGGAAAGGCCATTTCCCCTTCCCTCGGCTCTCTCCCTGGATGTATGGCAACCAATTTAGCACTTACCGTTACAGCCCTTCATGCCGGAGTGCTATTCATCTCTCTCATTATTCCCCGACTGAGAACTGCTTTGAGCCAAACAGGAAAAAGGTTGCAAGACCGTGGGCCACGGCCAATCAGAGTTTGGCCTGAGACTAACTATAACAGCAGATGTTGTTAAAGGCTAGATAAAGGGTTAGGAGGTAGTTATAGGGGAGTGGGGCACACTTGGAAGATTTTTTTAAAAATCCTTCGGTAGTGGTGGAAGCGAGAGAGATTCTGGAGTTATTTTTGGTTCTGGGAGAGGCATGGCGATGAATGTGGATTGGGGGAAGGCTGAAAGCTTAAGAGACATGTACACACGCATGCACCACTGTCACACACACACTCCACCTCCATCCCCTTGCTCTGTGGAAATGGCCCTATGTGCTCTGAACACTAAATCAGGTTAAGCCTCCACTGTCTCCCGGCTAGCAGAGCACTTCATCACTCACACGGCAGACAATGCCACAGCAAAGGACAATCCCTCCTCTCTGTCTGCCTCTGCATGTGCATACTAATAGATATGAGTTGTGAAATCATTCCAACATTTGTGTATCTCTTCAAAACCGCCTGGTGCAGGTTTGAAATGGATTTCACATATGTAATGTTCACAAAAACATGTTTCTGTACAGTTTTGTTTCGCAATCCATGCCCTGAAGGGTAATATCATCCAAACGTATGTGATGTAACACTTATGCTCTATGAGACTGACTTTAGAGATGCCAAACTACATGTTCAACTGACCCAATCAAAGCCAGTAGACAGATATTAACCCTATACAGCTTTCTGGATCATATTTGATGCATGAATATCTAAGCCCTCTAAGATATCAACATGATCAAAATGTTGAAAAAAAAAAATAATTAAATGTGAAATAACAATATAAATGACTATTACATGCGGTCTGCCCTCTGATTCATAGCGTACTTTTTTCTTTTTGCAAATAAAAGGCCTTTTAGTGTAATCTTTACTGTTTTTATAGAGTAAATATAAGAATAACTTCTATATTGTTTGTAATATTTTGAGATGCATTTAAAAAGAGACTGATAAAAAGAGACTGCTACATTCTATAATGTTGTTTTCTAATTAACCTTACTCTGATAAAAGGAGATGCTTCGTGTATGGGTGCAGTGTGTACATCAGTCTGATAATGTTCAAATGCAATGCATTTATTCATGAGCATTCACTGCATTTGTGAGTGACACATTTTTTTAAATTACGCAACATTTTAGACAGAAATAAATCATAAATATTGTAGGTAAAAATTGATAGCCTGAATGCACTGTAAGTCACTTTGGATAAAAGCATCTGCTAAATGCATAAATTAAATTAAATTAATTTATATATATAATTTTATATATATATATATATATATATATATATATATATATATATATATATATATATATATATATATATATATATATATATATATATATATATATATATATATATATATATATCAGGGAAGCACTGGAACACATATTATTTTTATTTTTTTTGTATGCGTTTTGTGTCAAGCTGAAATTTTGTTCATAATGAATGAGTTATTAGATTAGAAAAAAAATTTTTGAATCACCCCAATGTTTAAATATTAAGTATGTTTTCAAGCCCATTGGGTCTCCCAAACCACAAGCAGAACATGAGGGTTAAAAGTAAAACATGAATTTAACAGGTTGACACCTGTGCTCATGTAATTAGAGCATCCACATGTAAAATTTATGAGGTTTTCCTTAAGGGATTACATCGTTAATATTCTTTATGATTAGAGCTTATATGCATTCTGGAGCAGCATGGGTTTAATAAAATTTGCAATCATATTATTTTCAGTATTCCTCATGTCTCAGGGTAGTGTAGCTCACATGAGAGTGTTTGGTCAGAGAGCATGACTTCATTGACTCTGATGGCTTCTAGTTGAGGGATCTTGATGTCAGGTATGGCAGAGTTTTGTTTACTTGACCTTGAGCCTCTCAGTGTCTGTGTCTCCCCGACTGTGTGGATTAGCTACTCTTCCCCTGAGGTAATCCTCTCTATTTCTCGCTCTCCCGCACGCGCTCTGACAAGCACACACACACACACACGCATGCTCACTGACAATCTCACACTCACACATGCACACAACAGATTTAATTGCCTCTCACTGATCTAAAGTCTAACTCCTTAAGCTGCTTTTTAATCCAGGGTGGCTGCACCATCTCAAAAGTCTCTCCAATCTTGCCAGGTTGGATTTGTCTCCATGTTCACCTGAAGTGCCAAACGGCACCTGATCATCTATCTGTCTCGAATTCTGTGAACACAATGGAACAAAGAGCAGGAGTTCTTCCAATAAAGGAGGAGCTGAGACGTATCTGTCATTAAATGTCCACTGAAGGTGCAAGGTCTAATTGTAGCAAATTACAGTGAATGTGCAGCGCAAACCGCAGTGCGACCCACTACGCCCCCACGTTCATTTGAGCAAACGATAAAGCTTTTAATACTTTCTGCTGAGAAAGAGGGTACCATAATTTGAGTATTTTTTGTAGATGTGATTGAAAGGTTAAATGAGTGTATTGTGTGGTCACTGAACACTTGTCATGATTTGAATTGAAGTAAAGGCACAAAGATTCTTATTCGCCCAGGCCTGGGAGCTCTGAAAACACTCTCTTGGTATAGTGGTGAGTCTGAAATGTTTTCATAGCTAGTTTCTAGCTATTTATCAGAGAGTATTTCATCCAGTTTGTCATTCAAGCTGTTTTCTTTCATCATTCAAACTTGATCTACTTGTTTAGGTTTCTTGGGAAGAATGTGCAGAGCAGATGGTGCTACACAAAGCCAGTTTCAATGCTGGGGTATTATCTTTAAGTTGCCAGCCAGAGCCACAATTTTTGATTATATTCAAACAATCTTTCAAGACCCCTGAAAATATTTTGTTGTATAAATATATCAGAATAACGGTTCAAACTAATTATCAGAGATCAGGTTTTAACAGTCATTTAACCATTCATAGGCATTGGCATGTTCTCTGTAAAATCAGGCAGTTTTGATTTGTGTGCTATTGAATGTTTGGTGATAATTTTAGCTTACTTGTGCAGAAACAACTTCTTTCCACTCCTTTTGGTTACACAGACCTTTTTTGCTTGTTTTTGGATCCAGAGATGGTGTACTATTTTTAGAAAGTCGGTAACAGTTTCCCCTAGGTTCTCTAAACACATATTGCCAGAATAACTCATCCATGTGTCATAAATATTGGTTTGGTTAGGTGAAGTTAACAGTTAATGCAAATAACGCAAATTGGCAAATAACGTGTATAAAATAACATGTGTCTGATATCAGAAAGAAAGTTTTAATAGTAGGCTGAAATAATGTACTGTATAAAGATTAAAAATAATTTTATGATTTCCTAGGAGATATGTGTCTCCTTTAACAAATTGACAGATTTTTAAAGCAAACATTAGCCAATTGTGATTTTGAAGTAGCTATTAACTTAATGACAATTTGCCCTTGTCATTGCCAGAAGTGTGCTCTCAGGTCTTTGTTTGTAAAGTTAATGATCTATAATGAGTGCGTTAAGCCTCTCTCACTTGAATTAATTAAAACATAATCCTTGTGATTGTGACAATCTCCTGCTATGACGATGACATTATGTCTGACAAGGACTTGTTTGCGCACCCATGCTAATAAAGCATTTGTTCGCAGAGGAGTGCTTAGAGCATAGTTTTCTAATTTGAAGTTGAATGGTCATTAAGATGTTTGAAGTAATTAAGTAATTGTTGTTGTTGTTGTTGTGTAATTTCAGGCTGTACAGGATGTGTGTTTAAGATGAACTGATATCAAGTGTCAAACCCACAGTACTCAAAAGTATTTTTGTGTAATGTCAGATCTACTGCCCCACTTACTATTGATGGACATTACTTAAATAGAGAAGATAAAGAAATCTGGAACCAGTTGCTGGTACTACCAAAATAAATTCAGATAGGAGCACAAATTAAATGTATGCAAGTTACAGTACTGGCAATTATTTAGTTCAAAAGATATATTAATCTCAATCCAAAACCTAGATGAAATATATATATATATATATATATATATATATATATATATATATATATATATATATATAGGGATTTAATTTACATTTGCATTCAAAGTCTGAAAATACCAGCAGGATTTTAAGTATTTGATTTATTAAGTCCAGATAAGTTTAGCAAAATCAAGGCTGCTTTTAAATTGGAAGCTTATACTCTAAACATCAAAGCTTAGTCCTTCTCGCTGCATGCAACATTTTCAAATGTATTAAGTTCTATGAAATATATCAGGATCACCTTTAAGGTTTATTTCTACAAATCATGTCCTCAAACACATCAATACACATCACACATTTTGTTGTTGAATTTTTTGCTTCAGTATATTTATTTACTGTGATGAATTTCGGTTCAAACGAGGTCTAACCACCTTTCTGAGTCACTAGCATCACAGATTGGAAATGCAAAGACAGTTACTAAATACAAAAAGGTATATTTTCTTACTGTGTTATGCTAAATTATGTAAAAAAAAAAAGCTAATAGAACATATATAAAAGTAACCACCCCCCCCCCCCCCAAAAAAAAAAAAAAAAAAAAAAAAAAAAAAAAAAACATACAATAATACAGAAATTATCTATAGATACAGTAAAGACCAAAAGTTTGGACACACCTTCTCATTCAAAGAGTTTTCTTTATGTTCATGAATATGAAAATTATAGATTCACTCTGAAGGCATCAAAACTATGAATTAACACATGTGGAATTATATATGGAATTATATACATAACAAAAAACTGTGAAACCACTGAAACTATGTCATATTCTAGGTTCTTCAAAGTATCCATCTTTTGCTTTGATTACTGCTTTGCACACTCTTGGCATTCTCTTGATGAGCTTCAAGAGGTAGTCACCTGAAATGGTCTTCCAACAGTCTTGAAGGAGTTCCCCGAGAGATGCTTAGCACTTGTTGGCCCTTTTGCCTTCTGTCTGCGGTCCAGCTCAACCCTAAACCATCTCGACTGGGTTCAGGTCTTGTGACTGTGGAGGCCAGGTCATCTGGCGCAGCACCCCATCATTCTCCTTCTTGGTCAAATAGCCCTTCATGCCTTCAGTGTGACTCTACAATTTTCAGAGTCATGAAAATAAAGAAAACTCTTTGAATGAGAAGGTGTGTCCAAACTTTTGGTCTGTACTGTATATCTAAGGTGACGTGGTGTGATTGCAGTATGGCACTATGTGCATGCAGCTTAATAAAGTCATTTTAAATTTGAATAATGTCATTGTCAGTTGGACAGTTTTCTATCCCATAAGGATAGAGCATAGTTCCACAGGAACTAAACAGTCACCAGATTTGGAAAGAAAACAAAAAAGTGGGTTGTGGGGGGAAACATAATATTTAAAGAATGTGGGGGTCCAACACTGGACCTCACTGACTTTCTTTGTGAACAAAAATACATTTTCAAATTAAAATTCCAAACAAGTCATGCAGAATTGGAATTACATTGGAGTGAGTAAATGATAACAGAACTGACATTTTAACATCCAAAAAGGTACACACTCTAGCTTTCTGCTTTGGCCAGATTCACATGAGTCTGGTCTCCTGGCATGTGGTTTTAGAAAGCTGAGGGCTTCCCTAGACCACACGGCTGGATCATTGTGACTGCTCTTTCTCATCCTTTTAGTCTAACCACAGTGGAATAAAGGAGTGTGCTTTTCATCAGGCTAATTTGTGGTGAAACCCCAGGATGATAGGGTTGCATTTAAATGGGTTACTGCTGTTTGTGAGCTGTGCTAGATACTGAAGTGATGACCCCCCCATCACTGGTGAGCTTGGCAGGTCTTGAAACATATCATTTTCTCTATTTTTTCTGAATAGATTTCAGTTTCTGTCAGTAGCAGGTTTCATCTCACTGTTCAAACACTCTGAGGGCCTTATAATGTGGGCTGATGCTTGGGTCATGTGTCAGTGTAAATGTTTTATTAAAAGAAAATATGTACTCCCAACAAAGCAATGTTTAGCATGGGAGTTGCGTAGGGTTTTACATTAATTTACATTTATATTGATTTTCTTGGCAGGTGTTTTCATTAACTGTAAACTACAAACAGTCATTTCAACAGAAAGTTAACAGTACAAATGTTTAGTGAAATTAATTTGACCATTGTTGAACCTAACCTCAGGTTGCTTCAATACTGCTGTTCCTTTTTTTTAACTATACTTCATGAATATAATTTTAGAATAAACAAAATGTGTAGGTGATCCATTCTGGATATTTTCCAAATCCCACAATCCAGTTCTGTTTTTTTTTTTTTTTTTTTTTTTTTTTTTTTTTGTTCCTGCAGAGTTACCAGTCATTCATGCTAAAATTGCAGAATTAGAATGTTTTCTAAAGGATCATGTGACAATGAAGCTGAAAATTGAGCTTTGTCTTTACGGGAATGAATTACATGTTAAAATGTATTAAATATAAAATAGCTATTTTAAATTGTATTAATATTTCCTTTTTTTCTTTCTTTTTTCTTTCTTTTTTTCTTTTTTTTTTTCTGTTTTTAATCAAATAAATTCAGCCTTAGACGAGCATAAAATACTTTGTCCAAAAACCTTTTAAAAATCTCACTGACAACAAAATTCTGAACTGTAATGTTTCATTATTATTGCTGTTGTTGTTATTTTCTTTTCCTTTTTTATCCATCTGGAAAAGTCAATTGAAAAGTTAAAACTGTCTGTTTTCTGAAATAATTATATATAACAATTTTATGCACTGAAAACATTAGAAGTGATTGTGCATTCCTACAATTTCTCCGTTTTTATTTTTTTGTCTTTCTTTTTCGTCGTCTCTTTTTTGTCTGTTTCAAATGCGACACAGAGTTTTGTGTTCATCAATGTTTAATTCATCAAGGACTTGCTTGTGAGGGGGTGTTATTGCTTTATCATCAATAGTTACCATTTTCAGTCACTATGATTTGATTACATGGCTGGAATGTTCTTCTAAGCTTTGAGAAGAAAAACAAATAACAATCTATACAAAGCTCTACCATTGCATTTGAATGAGAGACGTTTCAATGATTGCCTTTAAGCCTGTAATAAACAATCTCCCCCACCCCCCTTTTTTCTGCAGATGTTAATGAATGTGAAAGAAGTCCCTGTAGAAATGGGGGGATCTGCACAGATCTGGTTGCGAACTATTCCTGTGAATGCCCAGGGGAATATATGGGAAGAAACTGCCAGTACAGTAAGTACATGTTCCTGTTTTTATGGATGCTTCCTTCCCTGTCCCATTTCTTCTCCCTCAGTCCATCCAGTGGGCTTTGTATTAAGTGAATTTTGTGACAGTTCAGAGCATCTGTTTCACCGGGTCCATGGAGAAGCATGCAAGAACAGCTGGGACAGACAGTTAAACCCACACAGAAGACACACTGTGTCAGGGTGAACGCAGAGGGGTACTGTGGGTGTGGCATCTGGCCTCAGAGAGAGATTTATTTAAAATATATATATATATAAATAAACTATTAAAAATAGAGAATAAAATGTTCTTTGGGAATACTGTAAGATAATAAAAGTGGGCGAGGTGTTTCTTGAGGACTTGACAACCATAAAAAGATTAAGTATTAATTTTAAGTTAAACTAATGTTTAAGTAAACATTTTTTGTTTTTGTTTTCATTAAATCAGATCTATAGCCCATAATAGCACTTAGTGATAGCAATAGTGCTTCTAGCAATAGTGCTTCTTTCCTTTTACATCAAAATCATCATATTTGTTTAGAACTGTTTTGGACTGTAGCATTTGTAAACATGCTTAATATATGCATATTTCTCTCCTGATTCAGTCTAGATTAAAAGATTTCACTGGAGAATGCAATATAATGGTTAGAGGACTCATATTTAAGTCAGAAGCAATGGTTTGAACATTTTAATGGTGGATTTGTTCATTACAAACACAGATTTTGATTTCACAAGACGCTGATTGAAAGACTGGAGTTGTCTGGATTTTATGTACTGAATTTCTTCTAATTTGTTCTAATGAAGAAACAAACTCATCTACATATTGGGTGGTCTGAGGGTAAATGTTTTATTAAATGTAATGGCGATAGTGACAAGGTGGTGACGTTTAATTTGTCCCACATCTCTTACTATGAAAACTGAAATCATATGTCATTTAACCTTCCTCCTCACATCAACTCTGATGTACCAGGATGATATTTAAATGTAAGCTGTATGAAAGGAATGAAATACTTTGATTTAGGTATGATCAAACGCTTTGAAGAAGTAGTATTTCATCACCTTTCATCACCATTGTTGCTGTTTTATCTAAATCATTTATATTGCTGCTGCTGTTTTGTTGAATAAATGGCCAGAGCACGTAGAGTAAGATGCAGGCAGATGGAGTGTGACTGAATGACACACACACACACACACACACAGAGACACCATCAGACAGTAAATGTCATTTGTTCAGACTAGATATGCTTTATCACCATGAATCAAAGGGGATATTAGTTTTCTCAGGGTTATTTGAGATATATAAAGACATTTATTAAATAGAGACAAACATCTCTATCATCCTCGGTTTTCAGGGTTATTACTTTAAACACCAGCAATTATATATATATATATATATATATATATATATATATATATATATATATATATATATATATATATATATATATATATATATATATATATATATATATATATATATAAACACAATTATTTATTCCAATGTAATTTTGTTCAAAAACAGCCAGATGGAGCACAACAGAATGGAACAGAATGCTTTCATCTACCACAGCAATGTCATTTTCAATTAATTTAGTTTTTTATTGTTATTATGTGCATAACAATACACAAATTAACAAATAATTTGGCAATGATTTATCTTCATTTTGGGCTTTTATTCTTCTAAAGATTATTTGTGGTATTAATTATGATTTATTTGATTAATCAACATATCATGTCATAAATCCAATTACAAATTTTAATTGATTGACAGCCCTAATAATAGCACACACACACACACACACACACACAAGCAAAGAAAAAATGCTCTAACATACCAAGCCCAGGAAGATGTGTCACAACCTTCCTAGAATGAGTTTGACCAAAGCCCTGTCAGAAAGCCTTCACTCACGTCTTCCCACACTGCTAAAATCGATTGCTGCTAAATTCCTCCAGTCGTTTGACTGACAGTTTCGCTCTATTCATTTCACCTTTTTGTCATGTTGAATCACTGCCACCTCCTTTGCTTTATTATGTGTGGCAACCTGGCACCCTGCAAATCATTTGCATGTTGAAAGTTTAGGGTTTCTCTCTCTCTCTCTCTCTCTCTCTCTCTCTCTCTTTGTGGATTAGGAATGCTTCTATAATAATACAATTGTAATCTATTCTTTAAATTATACTGGGCTCAAAAACAGTATGTGGATTCATACGTCACATTATAATTGCTTTCTTTTTTCATTTATTCATTCTCATTTGATTCCTTTTTTTTTTATTAAATGTCCAAATTCTTTTGGAAGCCATTTTAGATCAGGAGACCTCATACAGTAAATCACATTTCAAATTCCGCAAGTGTGTTGAGAAATTATTAATGGACTGAATTCTGGATGAACTTGTATATCATCTTTGCTCCTACATTTTCAGACTGAATGTTCTTGCACTACAAAGTCTCTTGTACATAAAGCTGTAAATGAGCAGAATATCAATGAAATGTGTACTTGTCTAATGACAGGATTTCTCACTGTTTAAAATGACAAAGTATGCAGCTCACTGCATTTCAGTATTATTGCATACTGCTAGAAGGATCTCACACTGTATTACAAGTCATCTTGATGAGCTGTCAGGGTCAAATCAAAAGGTCAGTCTTTATACAGCGCTGTGTTTACATGCTTTTGTGTACACCATAGACACCATAGACAGCTATTGGCAAGTGTTGGAGGCATTAATTGAAGTCTGCTGCAACATTGTTTATTGTTGTTGTTGGTGTAGCTGTTGTTTTTCAATGAGAATTTGTATTTTTATTTTTAAATTTACTTGCATGCTTGCATTTCATCTGTATGAACTGCATATATTGAACATATTATCAAGATTTGCATGTTTGCAGCTGCCCCCTTGACAAAGGCACTCTGTAAATGGATGGTTACATCTCTGTTGTACTCAATAACTTAAAATTAGTGTTTTAAAGTGTTTAAAGTATTTTAAATGACTGAAAAGTGTTGAGTAATTAGACTTGTTAAAAGCTAAAACAGAACAACTTGGTTTTGACCTTTCTATAAACAAATCAATGGACTTAAACAGGGACAGTTAATTACATTTGCAAAAGGTTTTAATTTTCGCTCCTAGCAAAGTTACCAAAAGATAAATAAATACAATGTTCACATGTACACTGGTATTTTTAGAAACTGAGCTTTTCCTTCTTTTGTTTAAAAAAAAAAAAAAAAAAACTCTGTCAACATGACAAAGCAAAATCATGCTATGGAGCACTGTCAAGAGACTGCCAATCCAATAGGTGGCGATATAATCTCAACCGTAAAGCAATGTTCCTGTCCCATTCGTGTGGACAGGGCTTAAAATTAAAACTTAAAATCATTCCGGAACATACGTTTTCCAAACAGTCTTTCAAACACTTCTGATTCATGATTTATCCAGAATGCAACTTCAAATAATAATAATTTGCATACATTTATTTTTTATTTTTTTATTGAATAGCGCTTTTTACAAGGCATGTCATTGATACAAATGTGTTTAAAAAGAAACCCTTACATTTGTAAAAAGAAAAAAAAAAAAGAAAAAAAAAAAATTATATATTTTCTGGGGTGTCAGAACAATATCTTGTTTAAAGAGGCTGGACAATATTTTCTCCAGATTTTAGGAAATTGACAAAAAGTGTCACTTCTTTATTCCATTTGAACAACTTTGAAGTAAATTGAAGAATTATTGGAATTAAAAAAGTTCCTCCCACCTTAGCCCATTCTAATATTATTAATTGATTGTATAATATCTTGTGTGTATGTGTGTGCACTGATCTGAGTGGTTCACAAAGTCACACATTTGTATAATGACATGGGTATGACAGGTACATTACAATGTAAAGTTGGTTTATGAGGACACTGCCTCACTGCCAATTATGTGGCCATAATTCAAAAAGGAAAATATTTTTTGGAAAATCAAAAAGTGCATAAAGTTTACTGTAAGTAGTAGGTTTAGGTGTAGTGCGATAGAAATGACAGTTTTTGCAACATAAAAACCATTATGTCAATGGGTCCCCGCAAACCACCAATACCAGCGTGTGTGTGTGTGTGTGTGTGTGTGTGTGTGTGTGTGTTTCATAGGAAGTTAAGCAGTTGTCAATAGAAATGAGAGAAAAAAAAGTTGTCAGTGGCATGAATAAAAGCTTCAGCACAGTCAGATAATCCATCTCTTGAGAGAACATTCATCATTTTCATCAGAGTTCTGAAATCAATATTTGGCAGCTTATTTATTCCAGAAGGAGCTCCTTCAGCTTCATAAACATGTATTCTCTGTCCAACCATTAGTCAGTATAGAGTGCCAGTGAATGCATGGAGACAGGGCCATTGCTAAAATTCATGGGGATTGAGTCAAAATATTTATGGATGGATGCCTATTTCCACAGGCTTCATGAGTGCAATATAACATAGAGGACCATAGTGAGCCTAGGACAACCTATGCCAAATTTGTAGAGTAAAATGTGAACTTGAAAAAGAGGATGAATTTGTTTTATGGTCATCAGTGTATTTATGTTTGGCATTCTATTCTTAGTAGTCTGATTAACAGAGGCTGTTAAGAAGGTCTTTGGATACTCATCTCGAGCACATTGGGATGGGCACAACTGTCTGCCTTTGTGTGTGTGTGTGTGTGTGTTGACGTGTGAAGAAGAGTGAAGAAAAAAAAAATCAAATGTCCAGCAAGGAGACTATCTTGGTGAAAATAATAATAATAATAATAATAATAATACTAATAATAATAATAATAATAATAATAATAATAGTAATAGTAATAATAATAATACCCCATGGATATAAAAATTTAAAAAGAAAGTTCTGAAGTTCTTTTTTGTTAAAGGATTATTTTCAGTAAAAGTAACAGATGGGTAATTCAGTGTTCAAAGGACTTGCTAGTTTCAACAGAAGAAATATAGATGTCCCAAATTGGAATAAATTGAGACATTCAGTTAACAGAAAGCACAGCAGGACATTATGGGCAGAAGTGCAATCTTTACCTGCTACAAATGGAAATCACATTATAAATGTACATTTTTAAGAGCACTTTCCTTCACTTCTATAATGACATTCAGATTTATTTTTAGTTTCACAAGTTTCAGTTTTAGAGGTTAAGGTTTGTGATTCTGCTCCAGCCTTTTAGAATTATACCTTACATTTTTACTCGTTTGTTGCATGTATTAAACAAAACCTGAATAATGAAAACTGATTTCTGGTGTTGTGCATGTGGCTGTGTCGCTTTTAATCTTGACAAGTAGGAGCTAAATTCCCAGTTCTTCCTCATTAGCACAAGCGCCAAAGATTGAGGTGGACTTCAACTCAATATATGGATTATTTAAGTAGACCTGCCTAGAAATGGATTTGGCTGTCACACTGCAGCACTAGTGATGGCCACTGTCTGTTGGGCTGTTGATGTATACTGGAGGGTCAGTATAGAAGAGCTGCACACTGCTGGCACCGTGGTGGGCGGCTGGTAGGCAACTTATTCAAGATGGTAGATCACACGCCGTTCCTTGTGTCATCGCAAGTCGCAACGCTGCCAGAGAGAAAATCAGAAAGAGAGAGATCCACTGATGCCCGTACAATGATCGACAGAATCACTGCTGCCAGTAGTCCTTATGCTTCACAATATGTAAGTCACACTGAATGTTGTGTACCAGTAATAATAGGACTGATCCAGTGGTTATGTTTTTTCCCGTATGTTTTTTATCACTAAACTTTAATGTTTTATCCATGGAACACAGAGGACATAGACAAAAGATGAAATAATTACGATTGCAACGGTGAAGATTTAAAAACCACATCATAAGTCGTCATAAAAATAAAGACAAAATCTTCTCTTTTATTAATATCTAAGGTAGCCATTTATAATTGAATTGAAAATGCCTTTTAAATTCCAAACCAGTTCTTTCATTTGCAAGCATTGCTGGCTGGCTGGCTGATGGATGGATGGAGGGAGGGATGGATGGATGGATAGATGAATTGATGGATAGACAGACCAAGGAGGAATGGACAGTTGGATGGATGGATAGACAGAAATATCGACGGATGGGTGGATAGACTGACAGACAGCTAGATGGATAGATGGACAGTAGGGGTGTAACGATACGCGTATTCGTATTGAACCGTTCGGTACGACGCTTTCGGTTCGGTACGCGGTACGCATTATGTATACCGAACGGTTCGTTGGAGTATTTAATTATATTTGAAAAAAAAAAAAAAAGAGAGAGAGAGAAATATAATGATATGCGTTCAACAAGGTAGCCCAATAACCCAAACAACGTAACAGGCAACGCCCCTGACACTCCCGAAGAAGAAAAAAACACCATCTTATATGTTTATGTTAGGCTACTCAGCAGGCGCTCGCTCACTCAGTACGCGCTGAAGGCTCGTTGCTAAATAGCCAATGCGTTTAACAGACTAGAAATGAGAAGATCCTCCAATAACCAACAGGTCTGGTGTTTGGGTGCACTTTGGATTCCCTTTAAGCTATAATGGTGATGGCAAGAGAGTGGTGGATAAAAAAACAACGGTATGTCGCATCTGCAACATGACAGGGTACACCAGCGGGAATACAAAAAAAAAAAAAAAACCCCAGCGGGAATATCTGGGATATATGCGTCAGTACTATCTGGGAAAAGACGAAAAAAAAGGAGAAACATGCACGCAGCAAACTATCCCTGCAGCATTTAGACACTATAGCTTACAGGGAATCCAACCCAAACACCAGACCTGTTGGTTATTTTAGGATCTTATATTTCTGGTCTGTTAAATGCATTCGACATTTTGCAACGAGCCTTCAGCGCGTGCTGAGTGAGCGAGCGCCTTAGGGGCCGTTCACATATCGTGCCTAAAAACGCATGGAAAACGCTAAGCGCGTCTTTCTCCTCCTTTCCAAAGCGCTCGGGCAGAAGCGCTCATGAGGCGTCTGTCTTTGCTAAGCAACAATGACGTGCTCTCTCCATGAGACGCGGAAATTTCAGCGAAGGATAAATGGATTTGCAGCTCTAAAAATCGCTTGCAGTAGCTCTGCTACTAAATTTATTTCAAAATTGCAATCCATATACAACTATGATCAGCTGATCCTTCATCTTGGCTGAGCTCTCAACGTTGTTACGGGAAAGGATGAAGCTGATTGGTTGGTTCTTGTCACATGACCCGCGGTGCGCTTGCGGCATTCTGAAAAGTTGAGATGTTTTTACATTTTGCTGTATCTAAAACGTATCGAACCGAACCGAACCGAACCGTGACATCAGTGTATCGTATCGAACCGAACCGTGAATTTTGTGAACCGTTACACCCCTAATGGACAGACAGAAGGATGAATGGATAGATATAAAGATGAGTAGATGGATAGATAGACAGATGATAGATGAATGGATGGATGGACGGACAGATGAATGTCATAGTTTTTTTTTTTTTTTTTTTTGTGAGTAAATGGAAGCGATCTATGGTACTTTCTATTGCAGGCAATGGGGTTATGTGCTTATAACACAGAGACACAATGGTGATTGAAGATTGGCATGATTCCCCAACCCCCATCCGAGGTTTGAACCAATAAGCTGCAGCTAAGTAACCGGATTTTTAACCACTAAGCGGATAAAATAAGATAAAACTTATGCGCTGTTTCTCAGAGGAATCACTTTTATATTAGTTCAGTCCTTTACCGTTGTGCTTTCAGTCTGCACAGGGCTTAAATGAATACCCCACAGAGAAACGAGAGATCCACAATGATAAAAGATCTGTATGGCATTTGTGAAGCACATCTCTTTGATGTTCAAATTGGGAAAATAAGAAAATCTGTAAGGTATGAAAAAGACATGGCAAGAGAGATAGGTAGAGAGAGAGAAAAGGAGAGAGGATGCATTTTAAGTTGTTTTGTTTTGACATAATTGAACTCTGAATCCAAAGATTCTCAGCGAACCGAAATCTGTTGTGACTGTAGGTGTCATAAGTTTACTCTTGTGATGTGCCTGTTCTTTGATTCCTCACAAAACTGTCTTTGTGATTGAGGGATAAAAAGGGATGAGGCAAAACAGAAACTTCTGACTCCTTCAAAGAGCACCAGGCAATTGAGATGAATCAATTGGGAGCTATAGAGTGCCAAGCCTGGGTAAATATTAGTATTGAGCACCTGGGGTAAAGAAAAGGCACTGGAAATGTCAAAGCCCAAATTGAATTGAAGATGTATATCAACACAGTGTCCTATATGCATCTCCAAACAATCAGTCCAATGCTAGGAAAGTATTTGCTATGCGGGAGGAGATAGATCCTGAAAAATATTAATAGATGTATCTGTGGGGTTGCAACCCGAGCAACATTGTTAAATTACACAGAAATGGAGTGGAAAATGAGGGCGTGTTGTGTGTTGATGCTGTGCATTCAGAACAGGCAGTAGACGGCGGACACCAGGTGTCATCATGCTCATTTCATCAGCTTCATTTTTTTTTTACAACAGATGTATTTCTCTGTTTTTATTTTCAGAATATAACTACATTTTAAAATGATTGCAAATTAAGTTTGTTTACCAACATTTTTTAAATAATAATTAATAGCCTATATATTAATATATATATTTTTTTAATAGAATGTATTAATAAAACAAATGCTTGAATAATTGAATCAGTCCCATAATGCTTACCACATGAAATAATGGTGGAATGTCTTTGCACATTTCAATGTTAAGTGAACAAACACACAGACCTCCTCTCTTTCCCAGGGTTGGGGGAAGTTCATGTTAAGGATGATGATTCAGCATTCAGGTATTGATTTGTTAGAAGGGTGACTAATTGCTGGAATGGGAATGGACAAGGTTCAGTTGTAAGCAGCATAAAGAGGGATGTTTGTTGTAAGGATGTAAGAGCTAAAGATGCTCTGAGTGTTTTAGTAATTCCAGTGGGACAAGAGAGAGAGAGAGAGAGACGCTGGTTTATAGTGCACAAATAGGTTTACCATGTTCTGTATACTAGGGGTCAAACGTCTGGGGTCTTTTTTTTAGAAAGAAAGAAAGAAAGAAAGAAAGAAAGAAAGAAAGAAAGAAAGAAAGAAAGAAAGAAAGAAAGATAGAAAGAAAGAAAGAAAGAAAGAAAGAAAGAAAAATAGAAAGAAAGAAAGAAAGAAAGAAAGAAAGAAAGAAAGAAAGAAAGAAAGAAAGAAAGAAATTATTTAATTCAGCAAGGATGCACTGAATTAACAGTAAATACATCTATATTGTTACAAAATATTTAAATTTTAAATAAATGGTGTTCTTTCAACTTCCTTTTATGTATGTGTATGTGTGACCCTGGACCACAAAACCTGGCCCTAAATCGCACAGGTATATTTTTTAGCAATAGCCAAAAATACATTGCGTGGGTCAAATTTATTGATTTTTCTTGTATGCCAAAAATCATTAGGATATTAATTAAAGATAATGTTTTATTAATATATTTTGTGAATTTCCTGCCATAAATATTTTAAAACCTAATTTTTTATTAATAATATGCATTGCTAAGAACTTCATTTGGACAACTTTAAAGGCGATTTTAATATTTAGATTTTGTGCACCCTCAGATTCCAGATTTTCAAATAGTTGTATCTCAGCAAAATATTATTTATTACTCTAGTCTTCAATGTCAACATTGACTATTATTATTATTATTATTAGAATTGCAATAATGTTTTAGAATATTATTGTTTTACCATATTTTTGATCAAATTTGTAAAACAAACAAAAATGTGTTGCTAAAAACATCCTATTATAGACATTTAAGCTAAATGTAAACAGTCAAATGGAAATATTAAAGCATTGTTTTGGTTTTTTCAGATTTCTCTGTTCTCAGTTTTACTCTGTTCTTTTAATGAAAATGTAGGTGGAAGTTGTTCACCCAATTAGATTTTAACATGTGTGCATAGGTGACAGATGAGAAAGAGATGATGCATTTGAGGCAAGATGCCAAAAAGAGCTAAAATTGATGTTTCGAACCAAGAGTTTCTCTGACACTGTAGAATATCTAATTGCTTAACATTTCCATGGAATTCATGCTTCTCCAATTAAATGTTCTCACATAGGTATTTAAACACACGCAGACATGCAGCCCGTGAAAACACCATGCTGACTTTATAAAATAAGAGCCTAAAACCCTAAAACTCTCTTTTTGGAAGACAATCTTGAGAAGAAATAAATCACACCTTTCAAAGATGAAAATTAGAAGTGCATGGAAACATGTTCACATACAGTGTGGCTTGTTAGGAGCTTTAGTATTTTGAAAATGAGAACACCAAGGCCAGCACTGCCCTTAATAAAAACAACATGCAAAACGTGATTCCTGCGGGTGGAATCATGGCCCCAGGTGGGATGTTGGAAATCAGCTCAGAGTCTAAATGAAAGGAAATCATTTTCGTAATAGAAGATTTTTGTCCATTGGAGAGTTCTCGGAGGAGCATACAAGCAAGGATAGTGATTCCCAGAATGATTCTAACAAGGACGCAGACTCTGGGATGGGCCAAGAAAACATTACAGACAGCACAGAGGCACGTATGTAAACCTCCCCATTTTCGTCCGTCATCAACGTGACATCGCGAGTGACTGACTGAAAGGGAACTGCTATATGTTATTCCAAACTTTTGACCAGTAGTATATGACACCTTCACATAAAATATAAAAAAAATGTACATGCATATAATAAGTTTGTGCTGAAAGCTGTTGTCACTTGTCAAAACCTTGTGATTGTAAAGTTAAGCAATGCTTGCATTTTCTCTGTATCCTTCAAATCTAACCTTTCCATTCGTGTCATTGTGTATTGAGCAGAATGTTCCGGTCCACTGGGCATGGAAGGTGGAATCATCTCCAACCAGCAGATAACAGCCTCCTCCACTCACCGAGCTCTCTTCGGCCTCCAGAAATGGTACCCCTACTTTGCCCGGCTGAATAAGAAGGGTCTTGTGAACGCCTGGACTGCAGCCGAGAATGACAGATGGCCCTGGATTCAGGTAACAGATTGACATGAGCAGATTAAGTCAGGATGGAGATCCATCAAGAGTGAATGAACCTGTAGTTGAGAGAAAAATGTTCTTCCTGTCAGCCTGTTTATCTGAAAAGGATGATCACTGATAGACTATTTTTGTTGTTTGTTTACATACTTTAATAGATATTGCGAAAGCACTGCAGAAATACATATAAGTTTGTTTGTTTCTGATTAATGCCATTTCAGCTTCTGTGGCTATTTTTGTGGAAGGAAATATTATGGCTGAATTATATCATGTTTTTCTAATTTATTTTTGAAACACAAATAAGTAATAATATTAATAATACTAATAATGTTTGATCAATAATATTGGATAATCATTTTGCGCCAAATTATTTCTGAAAGATCATGTGAAACTGTGGCCTGTAGTACGAAGCAGGTATTAGTTTTTACCCAGGTAAATGCAAGTTTAGTTTGAGTTTTGGAGCTCAAGAAGATTGGTTGGTTTTGAGTGGGTTTCGTCACTATGGTACTTTGTGCTACATGGCTACCATTGATGCGTGGGTCAATGTATTAATAACCCACACCCGACCGATGTTTTCAACTAACCCGCCCGCAACTCGGACCGCAAAAAAATAAAAATAAAATATTTTACCCGACCCGCTTCCTGACCCGCATTTTTAAAAAGCAGTAAATGCTCATCGTAGCATCATTGGGTCTTACGAATGTAGGCAAAACTATCTAGGCAAAAAATAAATAAATAAAAACAACAGCAAAACTTTTTAGATTATAATTTTGTCCAAGAATTATACAAAATCATCAGTAAGCTCATAATTTGTACTAAAATATACTAGTCTGGCTATGTCTATTTGTATGTTTCTGCAAGGTCAGCAGACATTGAGGCTCGGGTTTGTTCCGATCCGAGCTTGTGATCGGAGAGCGCATTTCTGAATATCCCCGATCTGCTCTCTCATTTCGTGGGGTCTCGCTCAACCCAGATTGGACTGCTGGTTCGAAAATATGCAAGGAGTCATTTAATTGTTTAGTAATAAACTGGTGTTTTCTGTGTTGCTGCAAAGATGAGTTGACGATGCAGACTTGCCATGAAATGCACATTTCATATGGATTACATACATGGAGCACAAAACCAGTATTAAGTTGCTGGGGTATATTTGTAGCAATAGCCAAAAAAAAAAAAAAAAAAAAAAAAAAAAACACTTGTATTGGTCAGAATTATACATTTTTCTTTTATGCCAAAAATCATTAAAGTTCATGTTCCATGAAGATATTTTGTAAATGTCCTACTTTAAATATATCAAAACTTAAATTTAGATTAATAATATGCATTGCTAAGAATTCATTTGGACAAATTCAAAGGCAATTTTCTCAGTATTTAGATGTTGTTGCACCCTCAGATTCCAGATTTTCAAAAAGTTGTAATTTGGCCAAATATTGTCCAATTCTAATAAACCATACATCAATGGACAGCTTCGGAATTTAGACTGGTTTTGTGGTCCATGATCACATATATCTGATGCCATGAAGCCAGCCCTCCGTATCTCTCACTCCAAATTAAAGCAGTTTACAGTCAAAGAATTTTAGATACAAAATTGGCCGACTTTTGCTGCTACTTATTTATTATGCTTATATTAATTGTAATTGTTTATAATTCATTTATTAATTTAATTATTATATGAAGTGGCAATTAATTTTAAGCTTTGTATTTAAATGTGTAAGCTTAAATATATCCAACTTTCAAAATGCATAGAGATTTATTTTCTTTCTGCTGCCGAAGTGTTTATTGTTGCCTTGTAAATGCATTGAAATGTAAAAGTAAATGTACAAGAAAAGTGCTGACTCTTGCGATAAATGGATCCAAATGATTGCTTTGCTGTTTGCTGCACGTGTCACACATTCAGGTGCACATGCTCCAGAGTTAATCGCAAACTTTGGTTCAAACTTTGAGTTGGGAGAGAAGGTTTATATGAATCTGATCTTCACCAGGTTAGCTTTACTGAGTTTTATCAACTCAAAACTTACTCTGCAACTTTGAGTTTGTTCACCTCGCTTCATGCTACAGGCCACGTGTTAGTCCATTACCATTGATTGATGGTGATGGCAGGCTTACATCTTTGTGTATCAATCAATTTCTTTGAGTTTCTTCAGTGGATGGATTAGTATTCATATGCAGTTTTTTTCAGCAGAGTACATTTGATTGATAATGTAGACAATCACTGTGGATGGAAGTCTCAGTCCATTTACTTCTAGTTTTACGATGAGTAGCCTCATGTCAGCCTCAGATTTATTCTTTGAATGCATGCTGGTAAAAAAAGAGCGACTGAATCTGCGGGTAGTTTGAGCGGTAGCGCAGTGTAAAACTCTGACCTCCGTAAGGAGCTGAGATGAAATTCGGCTGAAGAAATAAAAGATAGGGCGAGTCTGACTGCAGACTTGTGAGCATAAGTTAACCTCTGTTTGTGCACCGCTAGCTGCTTGCAGGTAAAGAGCGAGGATTAGAGGTGGAGAGAGAGTTAGAAAGGGAGACAGGGAGGGGGAAGTAGTGAAAAGGGAGAAATCTAAAGTATTTAGGGAGTTTGTTTGACTTTAATGATGCCTCTTGGGATGAAGCTTTAGGTGCTGTGGAGCTGCTGGGTTAGAACACAGAGAGGTGTGTTAGAAATACCAGATTGGCTTAAGGCGATATGCTGTGGTAGTTGCCACATGACCTCTCTGCAGCTCTAGTCATTTAAATTAGAGGCGACATGCAGTGTGTCTGTTTGTCTTTCTCTCGTTAACACCCTTTTTCTTCACTGTCAGTCTGTCCTGCCATTTCTACCATGGTTTTTTTTCTGTCTTCAAGACATCAGGTGTTGTGGTTGTGAATAAAATGCACATATACTAGCACAATTTAGGGTGGGGTTGATAGAGACATGCCACCACTGCTTGTTTTATTAATATGCAGAATTATGTTGGATGGAGTGGCTTAGAACCCAAAAGCCTCATGCTCAAAGCAAAATGTTATCTGTAAACCAGTGATTCGTCTAAGATTAAGCTGTTGATCCATACATATCCACTGAGCTATAAAATCCTAGGGCTGACAGCAGCAGATGTTGGGATGAAGTTTTGGAATAAAGTTCAATTCCAAAGTTCATTTGAGAACTGGAACTGATGAGTGAGAATGAGCACTCACTCCAGTTGCTGTCTATTCAGGAATTCAAGTTTTAGTGTCATACATTATAATCTCATTTCATTTCTAAATGTAATACTTTTGTTCACAGTTCATTTTTGGGTCTAATGAACTATTCATGGGATCTGTACATAAAAAATGACTATTCTTGATCTAAATTTGTAAAAACTCTTAAATTGCTGAGTGTAACTTGATGCATACATTCATAAACTATCCTTTTGCCATATTGCAATATCAGTTACACATCTGTGCACTTCAACTGTATATCAGTTTTAAAACAAAGTGAAGCCCATAAGCACTAAAAATGAAAAATTAAGTTTTAATAACACTTAAGTCGGTTGCACTTTATTTTACAGTACGTGTACTAACATGTACTTATAGTGTACTTACAGTGTATTTATCTAAGACAGTTCTGGTAATACAAGGTAACTACATGGGGTAGGGTTAGGTTTTGGGGTAGGTTCAGGGTTAGTACCTAGTTATTACATAGTTATTGAAATTACTTTAATAAGTACATAGTATGTACACGAGGAACAGGACTGTAAAATAAAGTCCTACCCTTAAGTCTCTTATGCTTAACAAGGATGAATTTACAGTACTTGATTCAGTAAATACAGTACTATGTAAAAATTAGATCTGTGATGGCAAAGCTGAATTTACTGGATTTATGCTTTGATAATCGTACTGAATATTAGTCAAATGTAGTTTCTGACAAAAATGTGATTTTCTCAGCTTCTTGCTCAAAATAATGCATTTTTATAAAACATAACTACATTCAAGAGTTTATAATGCTTTAAGCTAGAATAAAACAGTTTTTTTTTCTGCTTAAAAGTAGAGGCTCTGATCTTTATTTTGGTGTATTGCATATTCAAATATTCATACAGTAAAATATACTGGAGTTCATCAAATTTGAGTGAAAATCATCAAAATCACTAGCAGTGGATGGCAATTAAAAAAAATGCTGGCAGGGAAAGCGTTAATATTAGTATAAAAGGGGTCATACATGTATGATGCAATTTACATTTTTCCTTTCTCTTTGAAGTGTTGCAAGAGAGATTCTTTATATAAGTTAAGAGTCAACCACTCCTACCTAAAACAGCTCGTTCTAACATGCCTCCAACTTGTCTGTGTCACGATGTGGGAAGATTTGCATTAACACCGCTCAAATGTACACACAAAAAAACGAAGGCGTATCTTTTATTCTTGCTGTTGTCACTGCCGCCATGTTGTGGAGTCGCTGTGTGTTTTGTTGTGAAAGTGAAACTACTTTGTTTGGCCTTCCAAAAGATGAGGCAACTAGACATCAGTGATTGAGTTGTATTTACAGCTCTGTTCCAGAACAGTTCTACTCAAATATTCAGATGTGTACTGCACATTTTCTGGAGGATGAGAACTGTTTCCTTGAGAGTTGCCTACAATGTCGGTGTCTGTTTCTATATAGTGGGGCAATATCAACTATGCAAGGACAGTCTGGCGCTTCTGACTCACAGTCTGTAAGTACGTTTTAATATGTAAAGAATTTCCCACTGATGATTCAAACGCAAGTTTTGAGCAGTGTAAAGTAGCGCTAGTTGGTTGTTGTTTCTCCGATCACAAATACAGACATGGTTTTATGTTTACGCAGCGATACACGCAACACAACGTTTAAAAAGACTGTATAAGTCATTATAATCAGTAATTATGTCCCCACTGGATGCAACAAATGCCTCATTTATAATGATCATCACTGCATGCATCACTGTATGGTGAAGGGCATAACAAACACACGTTCGAGGTATTCAGCCAATCACAACACACTGGATAGCTGGCACACCTCGCTTTTTAGAATTGTACTTTTTGTAAACATTCACGTGTTTCTTAAAGGCAGGGCATAGAGGAGCAAAATTAATGTATATTATATGGATTATTTTAACATAAACACGTTGCATAACACCAAATACACAAAATAATGTCATATGACCCTTTTAATTTCATTTAAATAAATTTTTGCAGGTATATTTGTTTAAAAAAATGTAGAGTGAATGAGCTAGACATGGATTTATTTGGGGGTAGAAGTAGTACATTTGTCAGTAGCACTTGAATCTTGACTTTCTCAGTTGTGTGAAATTGCTTTGTGACACACTTGGGAAATTTCTTTAAGCCCATAGTGGACAAAAGTGTGAGATTTCATAACTGAAGAAGTGGCACTTTTGGACGTGAAGGAAGTTGAATACTCAGCAGCATGCTTTATTCTTTTATTTATTTCGTTTCTTGAGGGGGATCAGGATTTGTCACGTCTCCTCAATATCCGGAATCTCACCATTCATTTAAGTTCTCTACTGTAACATCCAAGGCTTTCGATAGGAAATATCAGCACTTATCCTTGCCAGGCATGTTTTAGTGTAACCTGTCAGAGTCGATTTATGTCTCTTGTCCTCCATTTATCTTTACAAATATTGCAACTACATGACCACTTCAAGTATCTCAAGGTAGACATTTCTAACTGCTGTCAGTTTTGAAAATTTTAACCACATTGTCAGTAACACCCATACTCATTTGATTTAATCAAATATCTGCAAGTGGGTGAATCTTGGTCAAATCTGAAACCCTCTGTGCCTGCTGTCAAATTGAATTGAGTATAAATGACCCCGCCCTTCACTTAACACAGTGTTTTTAGACAATATTTGACCCATCTACACAATCTAATTAACTGCAATAACAATAACAGCACAACTCTTAGCAAGCAGATATTTGCAAGCATACATTACATTGATTAAAAGTCCCAATAGATAGTTTTATAATGTTAAAAATACTTATATAAGATTTCTAATTCAAATAAATGTTGTTCTTTTGAACTCTATATTCATTGAATAACTCTGAAGATAAAAAGAAAATTGTATCATGGTTTCCACAAAAAAAAAAAAAAAAAAAAAAAAAATTAAAAAGCACAACTGGTTTCAATAATGATAATAAGAAGAACTGTGCATTGAGTGCCAAATCAGCATATTAGAATGATTTCTGATGGTTCATGTGACACTGAAAATTAAAATAATAGCTGCTGAATTACATTTTAATATACATTAAATAGTTTAAAATATAAGTCAATGGAAGGATATATTGAGATTAACTGGTATATAATTAACGAGATGGGTTGGCTATGTGAGCAGGAGGAGTAATTTTATATCAAAGTAAAGGTATGTGGAAATAGTTTTCTGATGTAGTTGTTGTTTTTGTTGTTCATCTTCTTCCTCTTCTTCTTTTCCTAAAAAACATATATATTAAGCAGATATGGTAATGGCTGTTTTTTATTTATTTATTTGTTTATTTATGAATAAAATATTTAATCATGCACAACAGCCAAATTCTAATATTATCCATAGAAAAATAAATCTGGCATTAGAACATATTTTGATTTACTGTAGTATACATTTAGCAATATCTCACAACATTACTGTTTTACTGTATTTTTACATAATTTGAAAGATTTCTTTCAAAAACATTATAAAAAATCTTAACAACCCCAGACTTTTAAAAAGTCTGTCTGTCTTTCTCTCTCTAAACTATTAGTATGTTCTGGCAGCTTTGACGACAACGTGGACCAGCTGTCAGTCTGGGTGGACCAGAACTACTCTGGCCCTTATGTGGCCTCTGTCACACTTTGGTCTATGAATTTCACCCAAACTCAACCTAGCTGAACAGTCCAGAATAAAAAGTCACTAACTTCAGTCAGTTTACTCACTTGCCTCACAGTACATACATTTTGATCTGTGAGATTTCATTGGCTGGTTCAGATTTGAGGCGTCTCTTTCTGTTCTTCATCCTCATTTCAACCAGACCTTGCATCCTGCAGTCAACTTTTAATTTCCCATTGGTCTAAAAATCTTTGTTTTTCATGAAACGCTAAAATACTTAAATACACAGTTTTAAATGTAGTTTCTGCTTTGCAGCATGTTCCTTGTACCAAATATATATATATATATATATATATATATATATATATATATATATATATATATATATATATATATATATATATATATATATATATATATATATATATATATATTGTGTGTGTATATATCTCTCTTTGTGTGGCTGTTGGTAAAAAAAAAAAAAAAAAAAAAAAAAAAAAAAAAAAAAAAAAAAACAACAACAACAAAAAAAAATAATACCAGTAGCACGTCATGATATCTTAAAAAATGCACACACCACATCAGAAATCTTTGATGTTTAAGCTGGGATAATTATGGCTGTATGTGACTCAGCAGATTGTGTCATGGTATAGGCTTAATAGGCCGGTTAACCACTTTTGAAGCAGAGGGAGTTCACTATTCATGCATGAGATGAGTCATAGTTCATTATGAGTTAATGAGAAAGGCTGTAAGCCATGCCACTGTCTAGATGGAAGACACTAGTGTTAAGTGTTCACACAGCAGAACACGACTACTCTCATTGCTATATTATATTGTAACACACAGCCTAAACATACAAAACCATTCAAAAGTTTGTGAAAGTCTATTATTCTCACCAAGGCTAAATTTATTTGATTAAAATACTGCAAAAGTTGTAAAACTTTTTTTTCAAAAAAAAAATGCACCATCTCCTGACTGCATTATTATTTGTACAATTATGAAGAGTGGCTTTATGGAGAGTGTGTATACATGGTTATAAGTATAAAAGTTTATATTTCATTAAATTTAGGGAAATGAACAAGAACAAATTAAATACAGGTTCTGTAATTTTTATGTTTATTTTAATGTACAGTATAGAGACAGAATACCAACCAAAAAATCTAGAAAAATACATTATATAAAGGGAAGAAATTGATTTTGCATTTTAGTGAGTGGAATAAATATTTGATCCCCAAAGCAAAACATGACTTAGTCCTTGGTGGAGAAACCCTAGTTGGCAAGCACAGAGGTAAGTTGTTTTTTTGTAGTTGGTGACCAGGTTTGCACACATCTCAGGACTGATTTTGATCCACTCTTCTTTACAATTCTCTCTAAATCCTAAAGGTTTTTTGGCTGTCATTTGGCAACTTGAAGTTTCAGCTCCCTCCACAGATATGACTGAGACTGAGGACTGGAGACTTGCTAGACCACTCCACGGCCTTAATATGCTTCTCCTTGTGCTACTCCTTTGTTGCCTTGGCGGTGTGTTTCAGATCATTGTCATGCTGGAAGACCCATCAATGACCCGTCTTGAGTGTTCTGGCTGAAGGAAGGAGGTTCTTGTCCAAGATTTTACAGTGCATGGCCCGACAATTTTCCCCTCAATGCTGTGAAGTCGTCCTGTACCCTTAGCAGAAAAACCTCAAAGCCCCAAAGCATAATGTTTCCACCTCCGTGCTTGACCGTAGGGATAGTGTTCTTGGGGTCATAGTCAGCATTTCTCTCCCTCCAAACACGGCGAGTCAACTTAATGCCAAAGAGCTCAATTTTGGTCTCATCTGACCACAGCACTTTCTCCCAAGCCTTCTCTGAATCATTATATGTTCTTAAGCAAACTTTAAATGGGCCTGTACATGTGCCTTCTTGAGCAGGGGGACCTTGCAGGCACTGCAGGATTTCAGTCCAGTCCGGCGTAGTGTGTTACCAATGTTTTGCTTGGTGACAGTGGTCCCAACTGCCTTAAGATCATCAACAAGCTCCTCCAGTGTAGTTCGGGGCTGATCCCATGAGGTCAGATCTTTTGCACGGAGCTCCAGACCAAGGCCGATTGATGGTTGTTTTGTATTTCTTCCATTTCCGAATAATCGCACCAACAGTTGTCTCCGTCTCACCTAGCTTCTTGCTGATGGTCTTGTAGCCCATTCAAGCCTTGTGCAGACCTACAATCTTGTCTCGGACATCCATTGACAGCTCTTTGGTCTTGCCCATGGTGGTGGGAGAGGTTGGAATGGAAGATACAGATTGTGTGGACAGGTGTCTTATTCACCTAATGAGCTGACATTAGGAGTAACCTCTTAAAGTGACAGAACTAATCTGTATTCCACATGGGCATGTAACCAATCTGTGGGAGCCAGAATTCTTGTTGGTTGGTAGAGGATCAAATACTTATTTCACTCACTGAAATGCAAAATCAGTTTCTTACCTTCATATAATGTGTTTTTTTTTTTCTGTCTCTATCATTTAAAATAAACATAACCATAAAAATTACAGACCCTTCATTTCTTTGTAAGTGGGCAAACGTACAAAATCAGCATGGGATCAAATAAATATTTCCCCCACTGTATATATAGTCTACAGATTGAAAACAATGATGAACATATTGCATCACATAATTTAATTTGTGGCTAGATTGCAGAAAAAAAAAAAAAAAAAACAATATGAACCCACAAATTACAAATAAATGTAAGACTGAAGATCTGTCATTTACAGACTGTTTACAGGGGAAAACTACCTAACTAAAAGCTAATCTACTTTTAAAAATAAAAACTAAAACCCATGTTTTAGGTGTTTTTAAACTGACCTCTGTGTTCATGAAGGCACAATTTTTTATTATTGAAATCAGTGCCGTCTGCAGTGGTGTGTGAGAGTCTCTTTGTGTGCTTTTGATGTCTGTGCAGGGTTTTCATTCTCCTACCACCCACCACAAAAACTTAAAAACCCTGTCAGTGGCTGGAGAATTGAGATCATGATTGGTAAACGACTCCTGCGTGATTGGGTGTCAGGCTGATAAACGGCCTTCGGGTATTACAGCCATTTTATGTCCACCGTCTGCAACCAAATCAATTTCCACAAAACTGACAAATATTGCCATGCCAGATGTTTCCAGTGGCCCCTCCACACATGGCACCAGTGTGTATCTCCATTTAGCTGAAGTGACTCCAACATCTGTGGTCATTATGAGCATGAAGTATCACCCAGTCATGGCCTTTTAGTCACACGGCTTTAATTGGTCACCCCTGTTTTTGTCTTGTGGAAGTCTATGAAAGGATAGATTGAGATTAATTGGTGTATAATTAACAATATGGGTGTGCTATGTGACCAGAATATTATATCACAGTAACAGTATGTGGAACTACTACTTCTTCTTTTCCTAAGATGACATATATTAAACAGCCATGTGGTGATGAGTGTTTTTTATTTATTTGTGAATCAAATATTCAGTGATGCATGACAGCCTAATTCTAATGTTATCGCATAGCAAATAAATATTGTATCAGAACATATTGTATTATATACTGAGCTGCTTTCAATGTGTCCTATTATTATTATTATTATTATTATTATTATTATTATTATTATTATTATTATTATTATTATTATTATTGTTATTATTATTATTATTATTATTATTATTTATAACATTTTAGTATAGGGACCAATTCTCATTATTAAGTCTTTGCTTATTAGAATGCATCTTTTTAACAATTTCTTAGTAGTAGTTTATTAGTAGTTATAATGCACATATTTTGCATGACCATATTCTACATCCCTAATCCTACCTATACCTAAACTTAACAATTACCTTAATAACTATTAATAAGCAGCACATTTTATTTTATTGAAGCAAAAGTCATAGTTAATGGTTTGTTAATAGCGAGAATTGGACCTTAAAATAAACCACCATTATTATTGGTAGCAGTAGAAATATGGTATTACTTTAGTATAGGGACCAGTTCTCACTATTAACTAGTTGCTTATTTGCATGCCTATTATCAAAATGTTTGTTGTTTATTCATACTTATAAAGCAGATATTCTTCATGACCATATTCTTCATCTCTAATCCCACCCATCATCAGCCTTTCTAGCTATTAATTAGCTGCAAATTTGGAGTTTGAAGAAAAAGCCATAGTTAATGATATGTAAATAGTAAAAATTAGACCTTATAATAAAGTCTGACCATTATGAATATTATTGTTGTTGTTGTTGTAATACTATTGGGACCAAGTCTCACTATTAACTAGTTGCTTATTAGCATGGCCATTATTAACATAGTGTCTGTTTATTAGTAATTATAAAACACATGTTGATAGCGGATATATATATATATATATATATATATATATATATATATATATATATATATATATATATATATATATATATATATATATATATATATATATATATATATATATATATATATATATATATATATATATATATATACATATATGGTCACACTTTATTTTAGGGTACAATTCTCACTATTAGCTAACCATTTACTATGACTTTTGCCTGAATTATCTCCTTATTTGCTGCTTATTATTGTTAAGTTTAGTGTATTGGGTAGGATTATGAATGTCATGCATTATATTTACTTTATAAGCACAAATAAACAGCTAATATGTTAATAATAGACATGCTAATAAGCAACTAGTTATTAGTGTGAATATATATGTATATATATATATATATATATATATATATATATATATATATATATATATATATAGTTGAATACATTATTATTATTTATTTTTTTACATTTCAAGTTTGAATATTTAAATTATTTCTTATGTAAGACAAGTTTCAAAGTTCTGTTAGTAATGTGCAAATGACTGTTATTTCTAATTACCACAGAAGGCTGCAAGCATTTCAGATGACAGGATTTCTCATCAGCGCTATAGAAATTCACAAATGATTGTTCTTTCAAAAACTTGACGTGTTCTCCCAGCATGCACTATAGCCGCTGTCAGTGGTTTAGCAAGTTTTTGATACATCTTCAGTTCAGAGACTTAAAGGCTAGAAGAACAAATTCAGCTCATGATTTGTGTGGCCCCTCAAAATCCCAGCCCATTGCTCATACACAGTAGGATGGTGAATTAGCTGTCATCAAGTGTAGCTGACTGTGAAGCAACACGCACACACACACACACACACTCCCCACTCAGAGATAACATATAAACCCTGTATTATGACTATTACTTTCCCCCCATTTCATGGCTGTCTGTCTGCGAGCCTGAGCTGTCTTCCTTTTCCCTTCCACACTCTGAGCACTCAGCTGCGCTCCATGCCCAGGAGCCTCTCAGACAGCTTTTTACCTCTGGGGAAAACAAAGACTTGACTGACTGCTCTCACTCGCTGTTTGAAGGCTGACTAAATGCCTTAACATAGTCTTGGGTCTCCGAGCATTTCTCCATTAGTTAGACAGAGGAGTAATGCTGAGGAATAGAGTGGGAGTCATTTTGAAAGGCTCATTACGTGCAGATCACCTCTTTGCTCAACAATAGCAGTTTATGTGTACATATGTAGAGTGTGATGGATGGGGTTTTGCCATATGTGTGCAAGTGGATGCATTAATTCACGTGTATGCGTTCAGACAGCAGGAACACAGGCTGTGAGTCAAGTATTAGCGTGCACTCATTTCCATATTGCTCTTGGTGTCCCCTGTCATGAAACCATGCAAGAAGGACATTAATACTTCTCTCTTTCTGGTGCATGCTGGGAGTGTGTAGGATGAAGCTGATTTGAAATGTCTCTGTTTTAATTTAATTTTGCATCCTATTGCATATATTTGCTACATCAGTGGTTTTCAACTGGTGGGTCATGACCCCAAAAATGGCTGTCAGGATTGGTCTGATAGGGTCACAAACAGCAGGGACCGAAAACAATGCTAGGTGCAAAATATAAAATGTAACAAACCATATAATCGTGCCTCGTTAGGATTACAAAATAAAGTGGCTCTAAAAGGGAGGAAGAAAACATATTTTTGTTGCTTAAGACCATGCTTCCAATAAAAGTCTACAATAAATTTGCCTGTAATTGTGTGATATGACTATTGGTAATGTTTAACGTTTGTTTTAAATGTTAGGCTGGTAATTGACTGTTTTTGAATATATATATATATATATATATATATATATATATATATATATATATATATATATATATATATATATATATATATATATATATATATATATATATATATATATATATATATATATATGTATATACACACACACACTGTATATTGTTGTTGTTGTTGTTGTTGTGCTTAGGGCATTTTTTTATTATTATTATTATTAATATAAGTTACATTTCTGATGATGCTTCTGTATTTATCAAATTGTTATGTTAATAATTAAAGTAAGCAAAATAATAATAATAATAATAATAATAATAATAATAATAATAATAATAATAATAATAATAATAAAGTAGTTGTGCTTTGGGTAATATTAATCAATGTCATATTAATAATTTAAATAAATATTATATTAAATTATGCCCTTTCTTGTGCTTAGGGTAATGATAATCAATGTAATGTTTTGAGGGCATTTATGATATCTAATAAAGCGTATTTGTAGTGTTGTTGGGTTACCATCTGAAGTCCAATGGAAATTCTAGGTCCTGAGGCAAAAGCAGATGAGAATCACTGTTTTACATAAATGTATCTCATCCTTTTTTTTTTGTTCTCCCACTAAGCACTTCAATTTAAGTGAAAGTGTCTGTTGTACCAGAGCTGTGCTGCACTGAGTCGTGACCCACACAACAGTTTGGCATGGCATGGTTTCAGTCCCTCTGGGCACGTCCTCCCTCCAGCAGGTTCAGTTGTACTTCAGATTAACGCTAACATCGAGGATGTGCCCTGCTGTGGAAGAGCAAACTGACAATGGTAGCATGAAATGAAGATGGGCTGAAGTGATGAGCCAATTATGTTATGGGTAAACTTGTCTGTCTAGAGCCATTTTAGAGCCAATGTATTTACACAACAGTCACATGTAACACACACTTGCATGTGGATTACTGGTTTGTTTGCAGAGTGGACTTAATACATGATGCAGGTTGATTGACATGACAGAGTGGCAGTGGAAAGACACAGTAGGAGTCTTTGCCAGTCCAGCTGCTTTCCTGTGAACGACAGG